>NW_004955474.1:5836600-5862294 GCF_000276665.1 Chinchilla lanigera | reverse complement strand
GTGTACCACCATGCCTGGCTACTTTATCCATTCTTAACGTGAGCTGCAGTAGTGTTTGCATCCTCAGCAAGGTTTGCCCCTCAGCCTGCCCTCATTAATCCACCTGCATCTCTTTTCTGTTCTTGGGGTTTGCTGGGTGGTTAACTGCCTGACTTCTGCGAAGGCAATTGGCTCTTACTGACAAAGTGACTGAGTGCTTGGAAACACCCTGCTGGCCACTGCATTAAAGTGGCCATTCTCTTCCTCTGTTTTATTGCTAGGAATTGTGAGCCTTTGTGGAGCTGGAGCAACAAGGATGGCAGAACTGGGCACCTGCTGACCTCTGGCTAATGACCCTGCCTCTACTGGCTCTCCAGCTCTCTCCCAGGAAAGCCTAAGTCTCATCTTGGGAAAGCCTGAAGAATGAGGCATCCCACCAGGGAGGGTAAGCTCTGAGTGGTGCCATGCAGCGGGTTTAAATGGTGCCAATTTGGGAGGAATTGTCCTGGAGCTCTGCTAATTCCACCTTCTCTTTCAGTGGACAGTGGTGATTACTCTAAGTGCACTCCAGGGCTGCTTCCCTGAGACTCTGTCCAGGAGCTCATTTCTACCACTTCATTCATGGTGACCACTCACTCCGCCTCCTAAACCTGTCATTTTCCTGAGCCACTTGGGCTGGCATGGCTTATGCCTCAGGTTCGTTCTGAACTGCTTTGAAAATGCAGGGAAAACCAGAAATATAACTGAATAGGAAGAGAAAATCACCCAGACACCTTTTGGCTTAAAAGGCACTGCAAAAACTTAAATTGTTATTATTCCCAAGGTTTAAAACAGCCTGACTCTCACCATGCTGAGTAAATGGCGCTCAGGTTCACAGCATGGTTCTGTGGCTACTGTCCAGCACCACATCCATGCAGAAAGATGTGCGGCATCCAGCCCTGCTGGCTTCACAACTGTCACAGAGAGCTGTTGATTGAAAGAAGAGAACTCTGAGATTTTCCATTGTTCTAAATTCCCCCCTTGGCAAGTCAGAAACAAATGGAATCCAAATTAAGTTTTATATCATCATTGCTGGTATTTATGGAATTCAATGTGGAAATGTTGGAAACTGGCCCGCAGAGGCATTTCTGGCTCTAGGTGTGCTGTGCAATAGTCAATTACTTTCTCATTAAATATAGTGTTAGTTTTTTGTTTCATTGATACACAGAGGGCAGGAAGGTGGCAGAAATGCAGTAGAGGCTCTTGGGAGGTGAATAGAAGACTCAAAACTCTCACCCTCTGCATGTATTCCACGGCAGCAGCAGATCCCTCATAGATCCTTACAATAGGAATGTAGCTGGAGCTATAATAAGAGATAAATAGTGATTTCATGAGGAAAGGTTAAGGAATATAGAGAAGAAAAAAGTCAAGAGTGAAGTTTTTTTTTTTAACTATATGAATCATTTTAAAAAGATAATTTAAGCCTAAAAAATGGTAACGGGTGAATTAAATAGACATGGCATTCACTTATTTATTCAACAAGCGTTTATTGAATGTCCCACTCTGTGCCAGGCACTAGAGTGTTTTAAAAGGCTGGATCTTTGACCTTGAGGAATCATCTGCTCTGAGCAGATGAACTTCAAAAAAGTGGCAAGCAATTAGATGGTCTGTCTCCCTCCCTCTCTCCCTTCAGGCATGACGTAGGAAACCGAATAAACAGATAGGGGTTCTAGAGATCTTAATATTTCTACCCACAAGCCTCTGCCCTCTCATCCTCCCTGTTCTAACCACATACGTTCAACAGTGCAGTGAGGTTTCGTGCTTGTGTCTTTGTCTCAGGACCCTAAGCCTTGGCCGAGTAGGCAATCAGTGCTAGCATTAGCTGCAAAGGTGGTGTTCCCCTCTGATGCTGGTTCTCCCAGGTACTGCTGGATTTTGGGTCTTGAATCTGGTTCTCCTACTTTGTCTTGTTTTGCTTATACTTTTAAACAAATCAGCTTTCCTGGCCTCTGAACTTTTGCTTTTGTCAGGCTACTGTCATCATCAGCAATGAGGTTGGTTGAAGGCTACAGGAAATTAACCAGTGGCTTAAAGATGGGGCTCATGTAATAAGAAGTTTGGGGTAGGTGGCTCAGGGCTGGTTTGATCTTTAGCAATTGCATTGGGCACTGAGCTTTCCCCAGATTTTGCTCTGCTTTCTATGTATTTTTTAGAGAATCTTGGCAATACAGAATGATGGGGGTGATTTGGGGGAATTAGCCCATGCATTTAGCAACTTAACAGATCTTCAATGTTTTAGTTCTTTTCCTCCCCTCTCCCATTTCTCCCTCTTCCCATAAAACCCTACCCTGTCTCCAAAAGTCTACCCTTAGTTTCATGTCTTCTCTCTTTTATTAGTTAATTATTTATTTATGTTTCTCACATAACAGAAACCATGTGACATTTAACTCTCGGAATCTGGCTTATTTCACTTACCATGATGGTCCATAGTTCCATCCATTTTTCTGCAAATGAGATGAGTTTATTCTTTTTTATGAGTGAATAATGTTCCACTCAATATGATGCTGGCTGTTGGTTTGTCATAGATAGCTTTCATCAGGTTGAGATAAAGACCATGTACTCCAATTTTCTGTAGGTTTTTTTTTTATCATGAATGGGTGCTGGACATTGTTAAATGCTTTTTCTGTATTTATTGAGATGTTCCTGTGGTTTTTGTCTTGGCTTTGTTAATATGGTGTATTATATTATTGATTTGCATATGTTGAACAATCCATGCATCTCTGGATGAATCCCACTTGATTATGGTATATAATCTTCTCTCAGAAGATTTATACCTTCTTGACTCAGCTTTGTTAATTCTTATTTGTCTAGGAATCTGTTCATTTCTTCTGTGTTTTCCATTTTACTGAAATACAGATCCTAAGAGTAGATATTGATGATCTGACTTTCTGCAAGATCTGTGGTGATTTTACCCTTTTTGTTCCTAAGTGGGTTTTTTTTTTACCCTTTTCTTTGTCTTTTTTACTTTTTTCAATAAGTTTGGCTATGGATTTTTCAATTTATTTATTCATTCAAAAAGCCAACTCTTTGATTCATTGATTCTTTTCATTGTTTTCTTAGTCTCCATTGCATTCATTTCTGGTCGGATCTTTATAATTTTCTCCCTCATATGGGCTTCATGCTTGACTTACTCTTCTTGTTCTAGAACATTCAAGTTCAACATTAGGTTGTTTATTTAAGCTCACTCTATTTTTCTGATACAGGAATTCACTACTAAAAATTTCCTCATAAGACTGCTTTCATTGTGTCTCATAAGTTCTGCTATGTTTTCTTTGCATTATTGTTTAATTGTGGAAACTGTCTACTTTCTTCTTTAACTTCATCTGTGACCCATTAGTTGTTCAGGAGGATGTTATTTAATTTCCATTTGTTTATGAAGTTCTTGCGGTTTCTTTTGTCATTGATTTCCAATTTCATTGCATTATGGTCTGATGATATGCATGGGATAATTTCAATTCTGTTGCATTTACTTAAGCATGTTCTGTGAGCTATTATGTGATCCTTTCTGGAGAATGTTCTGTGTGTAGGTGAGAAGAATGTATATTCTGATGTTGTCAGGTGGAACACTCTGTAGACATCTATTGTTTTGGTTTGGTTCTGACATTTCATTGTTGATTTTTTGTCTAATTGATCTGTGTATTTGTGACAGTGGGGTATTGAGGTTCTCTTTAGAAGGATGTAATGACCTTCTTTGTCTCTCTTAATCAGTCTTAGCATAAAATCCACTTTACCTGCAAATAGAATACCTACCCTGCTTTCTTCCATTTTCCTGTTGCAGGGAGTATTGTGTTCCATCTTTTTACTTTCATCCTATGGATTTTTTTTTTCAATTAAATGTGTTTCTTTTATGCAGCATATTGTTGGATCTTTCTTATTGAGCCATTCTGCCATTGTGTTTCTTTTGATTGTGAATTGAGACCATTGATGTTGGCAGTTATAACTGATACTTATTAACTTATCCTTATCATGCTATTTTCCTGTTATTTGTTCCTTTCTTTCCCCCTCTGTTTAATTACTTGCCTTGTTTGGTGGATTCATTCTGTTGAAGTTCATGGAGTTATAGTCTTTGCTATCTCTAGAATGTCCTTCAGAACATTGTGGAGTGCGAGTTTTGTGGTCATGCCTATCCTCATGTGTTCTTTGTCATAGAAGTATCTTCTTTCTCTCCAATTTTGAAAGATAGTTTTGGGGGTACATCAGTCTGGGCTGGAGATTATTTTCCTTTGGATGTTACAATACTTCACTCCCAAGCTCTTCTTGACTTGAGCATTTGTGTTGAGAAGCCTGCTGTGATCCTAGTGGACTTTCCTGTATAGGTGATTTATATTTCTTCTCTAAGAGCTTTTCATATTCTGTTCTCATGTTGAATTTCTGGAATCTTGAGCATTGTATCTCTTCCTATAGTTTTTTTAAAGTCATGGCTAATTGCAGTTCTATATGCCTTGCTTATATGTATATCTAATTCTTTTTCCCTGCTGGGTAATTTTCCGCCAGTACTTCTGTGAACAGGTTTTTTATGTTGTTTGAGCTATCTCTTTCTTTTTAATTGTCTTCAATCAGTCTTATGTTATTCTTCTAGAATCATCTAGCAGCTGTTGCATTGATTTGTTCATGATTCCTTGCTACTTTTAAGAAATCTTTCTGTTCATGATCACTAACCTCAATCTTGTCTTCTAGAACTGATATTCTGTCCTCACATTGGCTCATTCTGCTGAGTATAATTTCAGTAGAATTTTTAATTTCCTGGATATCTGTTTGAATCTGTTTCATGAATTCCTTTTCTTTTCTATGTTAGGCATTTATGGTTTCCTTAATTTTCCTAAGCTCCTCTATTTTTAAAAATCTCTATCTGCTCTAGAGTCACATGTTTTAAATTATGGTCACCATCTCTGTAGTTATCTGAGAAAGTATTTCTGAGGTTTTTTTTGTGGTAAGATCCTACTATGTAGCCTAGGCTGGCCTCAAACTCACAGTGATCCTTCTGTTTCTACCTTGCAGTTGATTTTTTTCTAGAGCTTTATTCACCTGATTTGTTACTTCTGTTTTTCCATTTCAAAGAGTCTAGGTGGTTGACTTTCAAATTGTTCCACCTCATTGCCCACTGGGTTTCCCTTGGCAAGCTGGAAGGGTTGGATTCCATCTTGCTCCCATGTCTTCTCATTTTCTATTTTTTTAAAGTTAAATTTCTGTATTGAGGCTTGTAAATTACTCATGGCATATAGCTTCATTGCTAATATCAAGTACTCTTAGAAAATGACTACTTCTCAGAGTTGTTTTCCAGGTGTAGCTGAGTTTTGGTTTTGAGTCTTTTATAAGATCCTGCCTCATTGGGGATGAGAATTTGCTGCCTACTTTGCCCAGCCCTTGGTTCTTTGGTATTAGCCTATAGTATTGTTTATGACTCTTAGGCCATCTCAATTTGGGCATACCAGGAAGAAGAACTGATTAGAACAATTATGTCACCTTGGCTAAATGAGTACAAGCAGTAATAAAATAGAATCAATAGCAATAGCATCAAACACAGTTTAGAAAATGACAAACCGTGGTAATAAAAAATTTGCCACCTTTAACCATATGAACTAGGTTTGTGGTTATATAACAAAATCTAAAACAAATCAGACAATTGTATATAGTAAATATACCCTCAATGTGGTGTTTTTACACTTAGATGAAAGAGTTAAAACGGGTTAGGAGGAAAATAGAACAATAGAAGAACAGAAAGAGATTAGAAGTAAGGCTGGAGGACAAATGTAGATTACATGAAGTTTGGGAAACTGATGAAAACAGGAAGGAAAGAGAGAAGAAATAAAAATAAGAACAGAACAAAACAACAATGAAAACAAAACTTGGAAACAATGTACACAATTATAGAAAAGTAAGAACAAACAATCAAGAAACAAAAGGCAAAATAAAAAAGGAAGAAAAGAAAATAATGATTACTTCAAGATGTGTCCCTGCTGTCACTGTTAGACAGACAGGGCTGGCAGAGCCCAGATTTGTGTTGATCAATCCCAGCAAGCCAGCAGTAGAGTCACAGCAGGATAGTGAATAATCCTAACAAGGCTGCACCTTTAGTTCCACTGGAATTCAGGCTGGCTTCTGACTGAGAGGCTGGAACCCAAGTTGTTTAGCTTAAAACACTCCATTTGCTTCTTGCTGGATTAAACTCAGCTCCCTGCCAGCTTGACCTGAGCTTGTTGACCTCCTACCAATTTGAACTCAGTTCTGCCTCACCCTGACACTGGAAGCCCTTAGATGGAGCCAACCTTCAGCCGCTCTGTGTTCTCAGTTCAGTTAGCCTCTCTCCAAGATGGTAATGGCCAATTGCCCTCACCTGGCAGTTACCTGAACCTGAATAACTCACCCACCAATGCATTCCACTGCATTCACCGCTCTGTTCCAATGGTACTGCATCTGCTGTGTCACCATTCTGTCTCTCTATGGATGTCTCTGGGATCACCAGCACTCACTGAGTATCTACAGGTTTGAACTGCTCCTCCTTCATAGTGAGCTAGGGCTCAGGGAGAAAGTATCTCCTGCCACCTCCTTCTTATGCATTGAGGTCCCTCTCTTTGTTCTCCCCATGGGCTTCAATTCTCACTCAGATCCTTGCTGGGTCCCAGGGACCCCCTTCCCTCCTTCTCTTCCTTGTGTCACTAAATTCCAGCCACTGACCATCAAACCTCGGAAAGACTGTTTCTCTGTTGTTCACCACTATGTCATCTTCCTGGAAGTAAAAAATCAATATTTAAAAAAAAATTTATTTGGGCTTGGGTTACTTCATTTGGACTACTACAACAAATATCATGAACTATGGCTTGAACAACAAATATTTATTTCTCACTGTTTTTGTGGTCAGAAACCTAAGATCAGGATACCAGCAGACCCAATGTCTGGTGAGGACCCTTTCTGGCTTATACAAGGGGTGGTCAAAATATACAGGGAATGTTTAAATTTTAAAAAGTCACAGTCAAAGACATTGTCAAGAACAAGGCGATAAGTGTGTGTGAAATGAGCAGGAGTATTTTGAGTATCTTGAGGGGGATTGATGGCAATGTTTCTTTTACTGTAACAAATTTTAGAAGTTTTAAAACATTGATTGTGTTTTTTAAGTATGTCTTATAGATAGCCATGTTCTTACCATATCCTCACAGGATGGGGATGGGAAGGAGAGGTGTGTGTGTGTGTGTGTGTGTGTGTGTGTGAGAGAGAGAGAGAGAGAGAGAGAGAGAGAGAGGGAGAGAGAGAGAGAGAGGGAGGAGGGAGGGAGAATATTCCATCACTGGAAAACAACCTCAGGACTTTATCTAAACCCAGTCACCTCCCAACAGCTGTACCTCCACATACACTCCCATTGGAGGACAAGAGTTCCATGTGCACATTTTGAAGGCACACAAACATATAGTCCATAATAGAATTTTGAAAGAAATAGCAGATTTTCTTGAAACTAAAAGAAAATAAGCATTCTCCAAGTTCCACCATAGATCCCTGTGGGAACAAACTAAAAATAAAAGATGAGTATAATTCAAGTGAACTTCAAACACATCATTGAGTGCTGGTTCTTGCTATATTTACTGTATCTTCTTTCACACCCTCAGACCTTGGGCTGCTGTGGTTTTTAGCTGAGAGTTTTCATAGTGGTATCAATAGTGCTTTCATATGCACCTCACAATCTAAAGACATACATTTGCTTAATAAACACACTAGTCATTTCTTCAAAATAAGACAGAAAGCAAAATAATCTGTCTTTAATTGCTGAATGACCAATGAAAATCAATGAAAACATGTTGCTTTCCTCTTTTTTATTATCTTGCCAGATGTCGTAGTGGTGGGAGCATGGTTGGCCTCTCATATATGAAGTTTCAACTGAAGACTGAAAATACTAAAAAGCATTGTGTTTGTACTAAAAATGTGCAAACCTTTTTCTTGTAATTATTCTCTATACAACATAGGGTTACAGCTATTTACATTGCATTAGGCACCATTGTGAGTGATCTTATTGATTTCAATAATCTCAGAGATGGGGGTAAACCTATGGCTCTCATGCAGTGCTGGCTGTTTGTTATCAATGGAAGCTCTAAAAGGTTCACCATCACTGGCCGAGGTTATAGACAAATATTCTGCCATTTGATATAAGAAACTTAAGATCTTTGTGTTGTGTGGTGTGTGTGTATGGGGGAGTTGGGGTAGGGGTATGTCTTAGCACCAATGTCTTGTGCACACTGAGAGATGACTGTATTTTTTTAAAACTCAATTTTCCCTGCTCAGTTTATAAATGAAATTTTTTGGTACCTGGAGTAGCTTTTTACTCTCCTGGGTCTGACTTTGCCTTTCTTTAGACCAAGAAAGATGGTGCTTACGACTCAGGGAGATTAAATTTGAGAGTGACAGCTTTTCGGGCACCACAATCCATCACATTGGAGAACCCAATTACCTTAGTGATCATTGACTAACTACAGTAAGAGAATCTCCAAAATGTTGTCTTTCCAAGCCAAGGTCAAAGTCCAAATAAAGCTACCAGCTAACCAAAGCTCCCCACCATTTCATTCTCCATTTGCAAAGCGATCCTTTAAAAGTCAGCTGCTCTGTTTCACTTGTTTTCAACAGGAGGACCAATACCAGGGCACAGTCACTTTTTTAACTTGTAAGGTTCTAGTGCTGACAGTGGTTGCCACATGTCCCTGTGCTTACATGGACTGTTTCATGGAAGCCAGCTTCAATGAGGTGATCATTCAGAGTGAGATAATAGGGCTTCTCTGTGTCTAGAATGAAATGAATGCAACCAGAGAAGGGAATGCAAGTTTTCCTCACAACCCATGCATAGCTATGGCTAGGAACAGGGGTATCATGATAGCGTGTACCTCTTGCTGTGGACATTTAGCAGGGTGGGATAGGTAAGGCATACAACACACTGAGTGCTACCTAGTATACGTGACATACCTTGCCACTATTATTATTACATGGAGGCCCAGAACAAAGGAGAATGACTTTCCTCTGGTGGGAATGTTTCATTGAATAAGACATTTGACCTGGGTTATACAGCATGAACAAATGTTTTTAGAGACAACCAGGGCAGGAGGAAGATTCCTGGGAAACAGAGAAACATATACAAAGGCCCAGGGCTACAGTATGGCTGATGCTAAATCTGTGTCTAGGATGTGGCCTGGAGAGAGATTGAACCTGAAGCTGAGGTGTGGACCTTAACAAACCTGCACAGAGTGGGAAGCAATGAATTTATCTAAATGGGAACAGCTGGATCCAATTTGTTTCTGAAAGCTCGCTGTGGAACCACCATAAACAAAGTGGATTGGAAGAGAAGAAACCTGCAACATGCGCCATTGCTTTCTGAGTTCTGCACACCAGAAATAAAAATCTGCATAGGAAATTATCATACCATTGAAAGGCCTGGAAACTTTCAGGGGAGGCTGAGATACATGCACTTATATGTACCGTCCAGTGAGTGTTACCTTACAGTATGACTGCAGCATTATAGAAATGCTAGGGAAAGCCAAGGATGCTAGGAAGATGGGAGCAGGTATGGGGACCAGGGACACTCCCAGGGGAGGTGGCATCTTAACTGCACAGACACCTTCACTGTTCATGGGTAAGACCTGTGACACTGGCTGTGGTGGTTTGTGTCTAGACATTCCCTCAAAGCCTCATGACATCACAGGTGGGGTTTTTTCAGTGGTGGTTGGATCTAGGGTGTGTGACACTGGGATTAAGGGTGGTTTGAGACTGTCCAAAGTGGTTTGAGACTGTGATGAGAGAATGTGTAGAAAGAAAAACTGGAAGTCTGAATGCCACCTATTACCATTGGCCTTTATTCAGTAAGGAAGTAGGGAATCACCCAAGAAGTCTAAAACACGGGAAAAGCATAGTCGTGGGGAAAGTTTTGGACTTTAGAGATTAAAAGACATGGATTCAAATCCCAGCATACCTATTTGCAAACTGCATGACTTAGTAAATCTCCAAATCTTTGTAAGCCTCAGTTTCCACATGGGGTATAATGAAAGGACCTACTTATCATGTCAAAATTAGTGAAGATTAAGTGAATGTATGCATGGAGAACTTGGTGGACTATAGTGCCTAGGAAGTAATGTGAATTAAATCGTTCTAATTATTTTTTATCTATATCTCTGTTTTTGAGATACAGTGCTGGAAGGTGTTTAGTAGCACTGATTTCACTTCTTCAAGGTAGCAGGACTAGTTAAGAGATTGTGAGAAACCATGCACAGTTCAGACAGTGTGGGCAGAGGCAGAATTTCCAGAGAGGCAAAATAGGGTGTACTGAGGCACATTTTGGTGACAGAAGGGATGGGACTGTAAGGGTTATGTTAAAGTAGATTCAGCTTTTTTATCTAGGTGATAAAAACAAGTGGCCAAGCTAGCATTTGAGAAACAGAACTGGAAAAACTGTAAAGTGAATTAGATTTTGGAGCACAAGATGCGTGAAGATAGTCTGATGGAGCAATGGAAGGACTGGGGAAGGGCCAGGGGCAGATGCTGACACAGGCTGTGGTGGTTTGTGTCTAGATACTCCCTCAAAGCCTCATGACGTCATAGGTGGGGTTTCTTCAGTGGTGGTTGGATCTAGGGTGTGTAACACTGGGATTAAGGGTGTGTGATTTCTAAATTAGTCCACTAATTGGTTTGCATAGTTCTGAGTGTGGCTAATGGCAAAGCCCACCTGGGTGTGAGTGCTACCTACCTTAAAGATGTGTAGCCTTTGTATAATGTAAGGGACAGAAAGAGCATCATTGCTTGTTGCTTGCTGCTTTGCTGCTTTCTGCCTGCCATGAACTGTTTCTCCTCGGCAATGCTCATCTGCCATGCCACCCTGTTCTGTAGCCAGCCAATTATGGACCGAAACCTTTACAAACAGTGAGCAAAATAAACTTTTCCTCCTTTAACTTTGGGTGTTGGATATTTTGTCTCAGCAAAGAGAAAAAAATAACTAAGACACAGGCCTAGAGAGGACAAGAGAGATCTGAGCTGGAAATATATATTTTGAAATGACTTGAAAATGGATCATGGGCTTTGCTGTAAAGCTAGTGAATATTTTAGGTTTTAGATCCGGAATTTGCTGCAACTTCTCAACTTTGCTAGGGTGGCCATAGACATAAACCTAAAAGAATGGGTATGGCTGTTTCCAATAAAGTTTTATTTATGAAAATAGGCTGAGGCGAGATCAGTCCATGGACTGTACAAGGTCAACCCTTGTGATGGTGCAGTTGTAGTGGTGGGTGAGCTTGTGTAAGGGTATGGAGTACAGCAGCTGGAGAGGAAGAGGCTGGAGCAGGGGAACACCCGGCGTCTGAGTGGGTGAGCCGGGGGCCTAGGCATGTTGGGTATGAGCTGTCTTAGTTTTGGACCTTCGTGTTTTTGTGGCAGCACCAGAAGATGCTGAAACTAAGTCCTAATGCTCTATTTCTTTAACCATAAATGAAGACCTGCCAAGAGGTGGTAAAGAAAGGAGGGGCCTTGCTAGCATTTTAATGATGGTGCCAGCATGAACATTTTATGAGATTTACCAAACTTCACGTGTTCTGGTCAAACTTTCTTCCTTTTCCCCTCACCTCTTGGTCTTATGCCTCTTATTTCTTCCTCCTCCCTCCCTTCCTAAAGTTGTTCCTCCTGCTTGCCTGCCCCCCACCCTGAAGAACCTACCACAATACCAGGCAGGTACATGATAATCATCCAGCCGGCTATTATGAGCAGTACAAACAAATGACAGATCTCTGGGCACAGGAAAGTAACAAGAGGCTGATCAGTAGGTCTAGTTATCTTTCCTTCATGTTTATTGCAGTCTGCTGCAGTTATTTCTAAGGGCCTGACATTGATCGACAGCTTCTATTAAGGCCTATCCAGGGCAGCTGGATTGAACAGATACATTAAATAAAGCAGTTATTGCTTTTCATTGCCTTTCTGTAAAATATCACTGCTAAATAGCTTCTGCCATCAGATGCAGTTAGGTACATGGTTTTAATTTGAGGGACTGCTTTATAACACTGAACAATTGACACTGGCCTTTGTTTCCCCTACAATAATGATTGTGTACATCCTGGAGAATTGATGGGCTGTCCTTTGAGGTGGAGCTGGGGGGAGGCGGGGAGGAGGGGCGCTGGCTTTGTTGTTCTGCCTCTCCTTTTTATACATGCCAGGTTTGTCACTTGTCTGCAGCGCAGGCAGGAACAATGTCAAGGGAGGGCCCTTATCTCAGGATGTTGTAATGTAGGGACTGTAAGCCTTCGCCTGGAGACGAGATAAGCACACTCTTACAAGCACGAGGAAGTGGGGTGGAGGAGCATGCGATTGAGACAACAATGCAGAGCTGTCGGCGCCCGGTACAGCTCTTTCTGGTGCCACGGAAATATATGCATGTGGAATGGTGCATAACAAGCATGAAAATAAAAGTCTGGAATGTTCATCTAATAATGATGTATTTGGAGCCGGATTCTGCTGCCCAATGATATTCTTGTTTTATCTCCTGGCTAAATGCTGGGGCAGCTGTGTGCTTTGGCACGGTTATCCGTCCCTCCTTTTGTGCACTGCATATTAATCCTTTATTGAACTAATTAAATGTGTGCTTAATGGCAATGAGCTGGCCGAATGAACGTACAATTGAATTAGGAGTTATGATTGGGAGCATGCTACAAGATGAACTGAATGCAATTACTGTAGGCATTTCTTTCTCCAAGTCAAAGCTGGCTACATGACATGACTTAATTAGAGGTTGTTAGATACACTTTCCTCCCTGATGTCCTCGTGTGTTCGGCCTGGATTTCGTTTAGCCCCCTCCCCATTTGCTCCCTGCGCAGGCCCAAGTCAGGCTCTGCTCAGCCAAGATGCCTGGTTCTAGCTCTTCTGTCATGAAGATGAAGTCTGGCTTTTCACAGACAAAACAGGAGCTCACAGCAACATCTTTGGTGGGCATCTCCTTTGGTAAAGTCTTCTGATCGCTGGTCCAGCTGTTTGTCCAGGTGAGTGAGGGCCAGAGCCCAAGCAGGACCCAGGAGCTCCGTGGGCTCAGGGGGTTGGTGCTCTGTTACCAGCAGCAGAGCTTTACCCAGACAGTGGAGTGTGCTTTAACCCTCCAGCTCTCCAGGTGTATAAGAGCCCAGGGGAGAAGGCCACCTTCTATTCCGGGGTCCTCATGTGGAGGGGACCTGAACATACTGTCAGACTTGAGGGGACACCAAGGCGGTTGTGAAAACCTATGCCCTGTAGCTCAGTGGAGAGCTCTGAACATGAAGATGCAAGTGGTTCCGCGCCATTGTCACTGAGACCTTATATCTCTGCCTTTACTTGTAGGTTACTTACTGCTTCTTCATCTTGTTTGCATGCAAGAATTCCCTGGAGCACTGTGAAACTACTGATGGCCCAGCTCATCAGGAAAGATCCTGCTTGTGTATAATTCCTCCCAGGTGATTTTGATTAGACCAAGAACTGAGAACACTAATTTAGCTAGGATAACATTTCTTTGTGAATTTAAAATAAAATGTGGTCTCCCACCGTCCTTCTGTCTGTGCTTCTTGGCACCATGCCACATCCTTTTTGGAGGGTGGGGACCTGACTGGAGGGTGTGAGGAGTGGTGGTGCCCACAGCTGGCAGTAGGTAACGGGTAGCAGCTGCTTTTCTCGGCTACACAAAGCCATGGCTGCTTGTCATCTCAACGTGGATCCTGGAGCTACCTTGGAAACGTGGTGCTAGGATTTATAATTCCATCAATTACTGACCTCCCAGATCTGCCCAACAAGCAAGGGTTCTCATTAGTCTTGCCCCCCTGTTTTGCTTAGAGTTATTTACCAAGAGGCCAATCAATATCCTACAAGCAGACAGTTGGGAGGACCAGGCCTCATCAATCCACTCCTTTTTCTTTGCTCAAAATGGTGGATAGAAGCCAGAGGGCCACCTCACTCCAAAATTGAAGGCAAAATCCACGGTCACTTTGGAACACTTAGCATGTTCATTTTGTTTTATTTTTATTTGAGCGTCATGAGGCAGGACTTCTGGTCACCGGGAGCTCCTGGGTCTATTTTACAGCCTTCATTCTCTTTCCCAAGGCCATAAATGAAACCCTTTCAGCCCTAATGACCACAATGACTTTCCTCGATCATGTTATTGCTACTTTGGCACATTTATTGCTTTCACATGCACTAATGGATGAGTTTGGATATGTTAACAATTTATATATCATTTGATCCTAAAAAAGAAACCCTACCAAACTAACTTAGCCCCCACGATTGAGTAGCTTTTAAGGAGTATAAATGAATTTAATGCTTTAGAAAGAGCTTCTGTAAATTATGAACATGACACCTATTACATTAAGCTGCATTAAGCATTAATACATCTTCATTACTGGCAGGTTGCCCAAATCTCCAAGGTTGAAAAAGCTGCCTGAAAATGTTCAATGTGACAGTCACCTAGGCGAAGATTGATGGTTCTTTTTTGGGGGGTGTGAGGGATGCCTATCGACTAGGTCCCTCTTTTGCTTTCAGACAAAGAAATGGAAGTGATGTCAACCACAGTACCACAAAGGCTGCCTCTTAATGACCAGGCAAGAAGTTCTATATCCTTGAGGAGCTGGTCCATGACCATCCCTGGACAAGGTCCCAGAGGAGAGATACACAGTCATCACAAGCTTCTAAACTGAAAGTTTGAGAGTAGAGATATGTTATTTCATTCTGGGACAGTTAGGTTAATTCTCATTATTATGTTACAGTGTGTAGGACTATTAGCAATGCTTGTTGATACTAATGGCTGGTATTTCTTGAGTATTTATCATATGCCAGCACTGCTAAACGCTCTGTATGTTCTATGCCATTTAATCTCCTTATTGACTCTGTGAGTCAGACATTATTTATTGCACAAGGGTACTGAGGGCTCCTGTAACAAAACATCATGAACTAGGTAACTTAAGACAACACTAATTTATTCTTTCAGCATTCTGGAAGCTACAAGTCTGAAGTCAACTTGTTGCAAGGCCATGCTCTCCCCAAAAGCTCTGGAGGAGAAGAACTTGTCCACACAGCTCTCTTTTAGCTTTGGCAATCCTTGGAATTCCTTGGCCTGCAGATGCCTCACTCTTGTGTCTTTGCATGGTGGTCTACGTGTGTTTCTGTGTCTGTCTCTTCTTATGAGGACACCAGTTATACTGGGTTAGGGGCCCTTTATACTCTAAAGCAATCTCATTTTACCTTAAAAAACTATATTTGCTATGACCCTATTTCAAATCTCGACTGTAAGTGTGTGTGTGGGAGGGGAACAGCACCTTGAATTTGGTCAGTTGCAGATAAAATGGCTTCATTTCAATAAGACATAGGTTTCACTGGTGTTACAACACCAAAACAGTTGTGACACTTGTAGTTTCTCCTGTGTGACTAGAAAGAAAGAATTGCTATGTGAACAAGCATCTTAAGTTCTCAAGGATTCTGTTGGCTCAGCTTTACTTTATATGAGTCATGTCAAAGGTCAATACTGTTAGTAAGTGTAGACCTGAACACATGATTTGAAAAATAAGGAGAAGGAATTTGAACCTGAACATGTGGTCCTTGAGTCCAGAAAAAAATTCTTTTAACCAAGGTAAAAATCCCCCAGGTGCAGTTGGTTTGGCAGAGGTCAGTATATCTGACAAACATTTATTCCACACCTGCCACTTTCATGATAGGAGGATGGGCTCCTGGATTAAAGAAAGAGACAGAGGAGAGCCAATAAAAGCCTAGAGATGCACTGACAGAAGGATGTGTGTGTGTGGGAGGTGACCATGGAGCTGAGTTGGACTGGACTGGCCTGCACCCAAATCATCGTTGTATGTGCTCCTGGTCCCAGATGTTAGAGACATTGTAGGACCTATCTGGGTCTCATTTTCTTGATGTATAAATGGGATACCAGTATCTACTTCTCAGTGTTATTTTGCATTTGAAACAAGAATTCATTTGTGAATTAGTAAAGACTTCCTTGGTCACTGGTGATAATCCCACTCTAGTCCATTAAAACACAAAAGACAACTCATTGACTGATGTAGTTTAGATGTTCATAGGAACATTTGGGTCCAGCCACAGGTGAAGCCAGTGCTACCACTGAGGTACTGTCTCATCTTCATGTGGAATTCCTTCTCAGGCTGTTCTAGCATAGGGGCTTTGACCATATCAGTGGAAGTGTAAGTTGTTCTACCCGTAGTTCCTGCAGAAGTCCTGCAAGAATCTCATCCACCAAATTCCGAAAGTGTCATCTTTTCCCAAAATTGGGACCACTCCCTGAGACTGGGGGAATAGTGAGTTGTGCTGGTCAGGATGAGAAGGCATGCTTGTATAGACACAGAGAGCTAATGACACTTCTTATGGCCTCTGGAGGTGCTATCTATGATCTATTGTTATGGCTTTTAAACCAGCCTTCTGAGATCCTAATTCTACCCCTTTGAAAACTCAGGTTTCCAAATATGGAGGTGGGTGTGAATAGAATGTGCCAAGTAGCTGAATTTGAAACAGAGAAAGAAAAATAATGATTAAAAATGATCCATGAGTCTGTTTTGTAAGAAGAGGCCAAAGAGGCTAAAATATTATAGACATATCAGCTATTGTTTTCTATCAATAAAATATAGAGAAAACAAAGAGAAAAATGGTCAGCATAGTCATGCTTTTTTCTTCTTAAACAATTTGAGTTATTCCTTTAGACACACAATAATAATATGTAAGAACTATATAGTACTTACTGTGTGCCAGGCGCTGTTCTAATTAGTTTATTTACATTAATTTTTTCATCCTATGAGGTGGATTCCATTTTATGGTCATTTTAGAGAGTGAAACATTGGTTCAAGGAGAAATTAAGAATCTTGCTCAAGATCATGTGACTGGTGAGTAACAAAGTTGTGATTTTAATCTTGTCTACTTCAGAGGCCAATGTACCAAATATGCTCATTTCATAAAATGTTAAAAGTGCAGTAGCAAAAGAAAATCTCTTGTTATACTGTTGATGAGGCACAATTGCTAATGATCTAGTATATTTCTATTGCTTTCATTTAAACTTACAGTTTTTATTGCATTATTTGAATCAAACTGTGTGGTGTTGTATATTTTTGCATTGCCTTTAATTTCCTTTACATCCATGAGTATCTCCTTCATTGCCATTTTCCCTTTAACAGAGTTTTCAATGTTTGTTTTATATGTTAGCATGTAGGTATGTGGGATTTCACATACAATTTTGATTTAGATTATTTATAGTATTTTACTCTGAAGATAATTCTGTTTGATTTTTTCTTTGTACAGTATTAGTTAACTGATCCTCACAGGCAGGTATTAGTTTTATGAATATGATTATACATAGAAATCTGTGTGGTAAAATAAGAATCATTTTTGCAATTAGTTCACAGATTTTGGTATCAGACAGATGTGGCTTGAATCTGATTCTGGCCACTCAGATCTAGGACCTTGGATATCAATTTTATGACCAGTGAAACAAGAAGATAATGTGTGATGTTTTAAGATAATCACAGTCATGAAAATATCAAAATTCTGTCCATATTTATTTTGTCCTTTGTATTTAGGGATCAAAATTAAGTTTTTGTTTAGTTCTTCGGAATTCAGAAAGTACAAAATGCATGACAAAGAAAATAAACATCTCCTGTAATAGTACCACTTAATCACGGTAATTGATACAAATATTTTCTTGTATTTCTTTGCAGTCTCTTTTCTATGTATATGTAGATATGTTTAAAATGTATTCATAAAGTATATATAAGAGAAATTAATCTCTATAGAGATTGGAATTCCTACTTATTCTACTTACCTTTCTATTACTATATTATTGAATATTGTTAGTGAGGATTTTAGTGGTTATAAGCATACTATCTTTAGAATATGCCATAATAATAAATTATTCATTTATCTTTGGACTTTTAGTTTATTCCAACTACTTTTGCAATAATGTGGTGAAGAGTTTCCATTAATATGGCTCAGTTGTCTGTGTATCTCCCAGCCTTTGGGGCTGTGGGTTCAGATGATACTTTGTCCAAGAGCTCTCTCCTCCCACTCAGACCTGCTGTGCATTCCTGCCCACAATATTCTAACACATGACCTAGTTTATATTTTATATTCCTCATAGCATTTATTATCACCTGCAATTTTCTTTTTCCTTTATCATGCCTACTTTTTATGACCTATCTTCCCTGCCATCCCAGGAGCAGGCACTCTGACTGCAGAGCAGAGCTTTCCTTATACTGCAACCATGCTGAGCATGTGCTGAGGTCAATTGTTATATGGGGATTTGAGGCCGGGTGGGCCAGGCTCAGGCTCAGCCACTACTTGTGGTGTTGCATCCCCTTTGTTAGACGTGCCATTACACCTACACAAAGGTCATAATCACATCTACCTGGGGGAGTAGCAGTGAGGATTAAATGAATGAGTGCAAGTAAAGCTTTTCAATCAGAAGCTAACACATGATCAAAACAAAAACACATACAGCTTTTTATGTGCCAGGCACTGTTCTGAGTGCTTTGTAAGTGACAGTTCATTTAACCTCACACCAAGCTCTGCATTGTTGTTTTCATTTTTGCATAAGAAAACCGGGATGTGGGGAGGTTAAGCTGCCAAAGGTTACTTGCTCCATGAATAGCAGAGCCATGATTTAAGCCCTGGTGATCTGGCTCAGAACCTGTGTTCTTCACCACTACCTCGCACTGCCCCCCAAACCTGGCAGTAAGTGTTCAATGCATGTTACCTAATGTAAAAAATCCCATTAATTTCTCAGGATTTCGTTCTAGCACTGGCTGTATTAAATACTTGTTTAGAAACAAATTATTGAACATTTGACAATAAGTAGTTCTAAAGCTGTTAGAATATGTTTCCAGAAGATGCTGGAATTAGGGAACATGTTAGGACATTTGATGTCCTAATGCCAGTTTGTTATGGTTTATATGTAAAATGTCTCCAAAGTCTTGTGTATGAAGGCGGGGCCTGGTTGGAAAAGTGAGTCTCTGAGGGAGTGACCTGAAAGGATGTGTTCTTATCTCCAGCTCTTCCCTTCTCTCCACTTCCTGGCTGCCATGGTGTGAGCAGCTTTCTTCTGTCTTGGAGCCAGCCAACCATGGACTAATCTCACTGAGACTGTGAGGCAAAAGAAACCTCTGCTCCTTGAAGTTGCAGGTGTTGCATATTTTATCCCAGCCATGAGAAAGTGGCTGATTTGCCATTGGCCACTCAGTAAGTGCTTAACAAAAATGTGAGTAACAAATTATGTGTAAAAGGACTATGTTAGTGTACACCATTATACTAAAGAGAGAAGAAAAGTGTGTTTGTTTCACCAGGAACACCACAGCTTTATTTTTCTATGAAAAGAGTTCCCTAATACAGCAAATACTTCTTGCATGTCTACAGTGTTTGGAGCACTGCTGTAAGTGATATAAATATAGTGACTAATGAGATTCCTGACCATGATTCACATACCTACCTGTTAGGTGGGGTCTGAAGATTAAACTATATCAATGAATACTTTAGAACAGTGCAGCAGAGATAAAGACTGGACCAGGGGGTTAGAACTCTGTAAATGCGACAGGGGCACAGGGAAATTGTGGTTGAATTCACGGCCTTCAGGAGTGCAGTGGCTCTGGTGGCCATCCAGGTTTTCATGTAAAAACTCTCTCAATAGCTACATCTTCAGAGTTAAGGCTACATTTTGGAATTAAGAACAAACAAGAAATAGATCAGGCTTCATGATGACAGAATTCTAGCCTTGAGTAGAAAAAGCAATCACTTTCATTCCCTATGTTAGAAGAAATTAAATTCCCTCTGGTGGTTGATAACATCATCTGGAATCTAAAAATTTTTATACACAAATATTCAGTATGTAATCATAAATCATTGGGAGTGTCAATGTCAATGATCTTTTTTCTCTCAGATGAAGTAGCTGAAAACCAAGAAAAGTGGTAATAAAGCAGACTCAGATATGACCCAGAAATTGAAATTATTAAACATAGGTGGTTAAATAACTATTATTAATATGTGCAAGAAAACAGAAGAACATGGTATATTTTAACATAGGGTTGGAATCTACAAAACTGAATCAAATAGTAAGTACATTATGGGTGAATTGGGTGAAATACAAATAACCCTGGGGATTATAATTAGTGATATACCCATCTTGGTCCCCTATTTTTGACAAATGTATTTATAAAAAGTTAACAATGGGGGAAATGGCTAAAGGATAAACAGGAGCACTTTATGCTGCCTTTCCAACTTTGCTGTATATCTAAAATTTCTTCCCTACCAACCATTAAGATACAAACTGTCTGACAGTAGGGATTTGTTATGTTTTGTCTGTTGCTGTTTCCGTAGTACCTTGAGCTATTTTGCATGTCCTCAGTAAATACTTGTTAATTAAGGCAGTTTTTATATTTATGCTTTGGCCTTTGTTTTTATTTTTTATTATTTTTATAACTTTACTTACTCTACTTGCCTTTGGTTTGATCTATTTTTTTAAAATTCTTGAGTTTGATGCCTACTTCATTTTTTTTTACATTTTCTCTTCTCTAATATATGGTCTTGAGCCTTTAAAGTATTCTCAAGTTTCTGAATTATTATGATCTTAATACCAAATAAGTCCATTACTGTACAATATTTTCTTTCACTGGGATTCCTTTTTGAATACAAGTTACATAGATTTGGCCTCTGGGTGCAACCCCTCACGGTTCCCAGATGGTCAGCACCACTCCTTCTCTCCCTGGACGTCCACAGGGACTGTGCTAAAGTCTCTGTCATCACAGATGACAAAGCAAGGGCTCCCTGAGCCCACAGATGAGTGAGACACACCTGCATGTGAAAGAAATATGAAGGAGCAGCAGTGTGGAAGGCAAGAGTTTCCAAGCTGAGTTCTGTGAGTGCAGAGTTAAAGCAGGTGTTGCATCAGGAAGGGGTCGGCGGGGAGGATGAGCTATCAGCAGGAGGGCGAGGTCCTCTGGGGGAGCGCCAACAAAGGGGTGATGGTTAAGCACGGAGCAGGGAAGAGGTGATGCTGTGGTGTTTTTGGCTGTTGCAGAGGGTGGTGGTGAGGAGCTGGGTCTTGGGCTGGACTTGACTTTTTACGTTCCTGACCTTACAGCCTTTCTGTGCCTCCATCCTGTCACCTGAAAACTGAGGGAACAAATTGTAAATACTTCATAAGGGCAGAGTGAGGTCTAAATGATAATCAATTTAAAAAGCTTACCACAGTGTCTCTCAATTAGTAATTGATCAAAGTGTTAGATGTTCTTATACTGCTATCACCGTTACTAAGGGAGGGAATAATAGGAAATCAGGTTGGAAAGGTAACTAGGAGCTAGAGACTGAAAATCTGGATTTTATTCTGTGGGCAGTGACTGAAGGTGATGTAAAGGGATTAAGCAGGGAAAAGGCATGGTCAGATTTATCGTTTGAAAAGAACGCCAGCCACCGTGTCAAGCATCAACCAGAGAAAAGGACACTATGGCTTGGCTGACTTTAAATGTTTATTCACTCGCTCATTCATTCAAAAAGAGTGACCAGATGCCAACTCTGACCAGGAACTACTGCTGCACAACCACCCAGGGAGATGCGCAGAGACTGAGAAGCGCAGAGACGAGCACCCAGGACGTGCGACAGAAAGTGGGGGAGCTGGACAGGAGAGACATTGAGAGGAGGGTGTGTCAGCTCAGGGCACCTGCTTCCATGAGCAGAGGGAGGTGATTTTTAAACAGATGGCTTGGACATGGGGGTAGAAATAGTGGAGCAGGAGCCAGACTCCTTGGAGAGAAACTGAGTTCAGCAACAGGCTCAGCATGAATGTAGAGCAGTCGCAGGAGGCAGTGAGATTGCAGGAGGGCAGAATGTGGTGAGCAAGCCCTACAGAACAGGGTGTGGTGGTGCACACCTGTAACCCCAGCAACTCTGGGAGGCTGAGGCAGAAGGATCTCAAGTTTGAGCTCAGCCTGGGCTGTGTAAACCCTTAGAGAGAACTTCTTTCCAAAAAAAGCAAAAAGAATAAGGGCTAGAGACAGGTTCAACCCCCAGTATCATGATGTGTGTATGTGTGTGTGTGTCTGTGTGTATAGGGTTGAGTGAGTGTTAAGTAAGAATTATTCTCAAGGAGAATCAAGGAGAAAATGGTGACCAAGGGCGGGGTATGGTCTACAGGGTCAATTGTATGCAAATGTCACTTAAGATAAGGACTCAGGAGAGGATTCGGCTTTATTAGCCCTCCCACATGATAAGTGATCTAAGGAACTACAGTTTCTAGGCAGGGATGAAGGTGGAGCTGCTTTGCAGTGAGTCAGAGAGGAATAGGAGGTCATTATGGTTTGTTGTTATTCATATTTAAATTTTTACTAGTACACGTTTGCAGTACCCGCAGTTTACAGTCATGTTGGGGAGTAGGTGCATGCATATAATACAGCTTGGTTCTTTCTTCTAATCCCTTTTCCCTCCCTCCTCTTCTAAATCTCCTGTCCCCATTTTTGTTCATGTTATAATGAATCTGATCTCATGTTCATGACATACAATGTTTACATTCACTGAGGTTATTAGGCTCCTGTATATGGCGCATCTTTATTCTACTTATTTCCCCCCTCCCTCCCCTCTCCGCTCACCCTGTCTCCTGGACCCTTTCCCATTTATGAGAGATCCAGCCCCCTGTCTCCTTCTATCCATTTTTGTGTGTATGTGTATGTGTGTGTGTGTGTGTGTGTGTGTGTGTGTGTGTGCTTTTTGTTTGTATTTTACCTCACTCAAATGAACGACGCCATACGGTATTTAAGCATGTGTCTCTGGTTTATTTCACTTATTATGTTTTCCAGGCTTAGATCCCAAATGTCCCCCAAATCTCGTGTGTTGAAGGTGATTGGACCACAGAGGCACTGCTTTCGTCAGTGAACTTACCTGCTGATGAGCTCAGCAGTTGGATGTGCTCTTAGGAGGTAGGTCCTTGTGGAGACAATCACTGGGCAGGACTTGGAGGGTGGGTTCTGATCCCCAGCTCCTCCCCTCCCTCTCGCTTCCAGGCCTTTCTACCATGCTATTTCTTCCTTGGGGTCAGCTGACTGTGGGCTGAAACTGTGACTAGAAGAAACCTCTCCTCCTTTATGTTGTGTGTGTCCAGTATTTTGTCCCAGTGATAGGAAAGTGGCGATAGACAGAAGAAGGCACAGAGTGGAAGGAGGCTCAAAGCGCAAGCTGTAGCTCACGAGTTGGCTTCAGAGGGTTTCCTAAGAACAAGGGCAGTGTGGGGAGAAGGTTTTGCCATTCATGAGTATACTCCGGACATCTAGTGCTGCTGGAGTCCAGGGGTGTACAGGGCACAGGGCAGCTTCTGATGCCGTGTGCTACCTGCCCCCAGGCTGTCAGCAGTACTGGGACGGAGAAGCCCCACTAAAAACAGAAAGGAGAACGATGATGGAATGGGCATAGACTAAGTGTGAGCTCTGGAAAGGTGTGGGGTAGGGAGAGTGGAGGAATCTTTACCAGGATCAAAAGAAAGGAGCAATGAAGCATGGATACCTGAAGGAAGAAAAGAAAGAGAAATGACTGAATCACTGGTAGTGAAAAGTTCTGGAGGCAAAATCAGAAGGAATCAGGAGTATAACTATGTGAACTGCAGTGATGCACGGGGGGTTCTTCCCTTCTGACCAGGGGCACGGAGGTAGAACTAGAAGTGTGAATATAGATAAATTTTGTACTGTGTGAGAGAAGAGAAGGCAAGGAGTTAAAAGCTTTCACTGTGGAAGTTTGGTCTTGCAGCATCTTTTTTATGAATATATTATTTGTGTATATTAGATTGGAACTCACAAAGTGCGTTATCTAAAATTATAATCAATTATATTGTAACATGTCTGCAGAATATTTTTAAAAAATAGAGGTATAGTAATGTGTGCTTTTTAGACTAACGCAGTAAAAACAAATCTTGCAGTGTGCTTAATAGCCAGCGTAATTTTGAAATGATGATAAGTATAAATTATATTTTGAGAGCCTGCAGCAACTGCCATATAATACGAAAACATCACCAACTTCTCTTGGCAAATAACCCTCACAGATACTGGCTGCTATTACCACTCTATGCTGCTTGCATCTTAAGGAAGGAAATGCACCAAGTTAGCTGGAGATTAGTGAAAGTAGAAACACTATTTTTTTTTCTTATCCAAGTCTGTGGGTGCCCTGAATTCTTAATCATGAGCCCTGGCCATGTCTCGTGGTCAGTCCAGATTCTCCTTCCTGTCTTTCCTGTTCCTCAGTATCAAGTCTTTCCTACCCTTTGCTGTTTTAACTTTAGGCCTCGGTTCATAAGGTTCTTCCACTGGCATCTAGGGTGCACCATCAGGTACTGGACTTAGACTTGACTAGGTCAATGTCTCGGTTGACGCTGGCACTCTTCTCACTGTGTATTATGATAGTGTCCATCTGGAGAAGGGATTGGTTCCTCAGTGAGTGGTGTGACCCTCCCAAAACTCCTCCTTACTCTTGTCCACAAGGCGGACCACAGATGGACAGCTTCTCTCAGAGTCTGGAGCAAGGACATCTCTACAGATGAGTGTGGCAGAGAATGCCCAAGACTTCAAAAAAGCCCTTAATTGAAGGCAAAAGAGAACTGACTCAGAATAGATTGAAACACGGTATGGAGTGTTTAGCAGGGGTCAGAATACCTGCATCTGCAGTGGCATCCCTCTGAGGGTTGCGTGAGTCTCTCCAGCTGTGCTGGGCAGTCTCGGTGTAGGCATGGAGAAGACGGATTGCTGGAGGAATCTGGATTGGAGGTTGGCAGGGGTCATGTAGCAGGAGGAAAGGAGTCAGGAAAGGGAAGATGCTGACGAGAGAGGGGCACTGGCTCATAGGGAAGAGAACCAGAGGGACCGATGGACCAGCAGAGAATGGCGATTTGAAGAGAGGGGAGTTCTCCCTGAGGTCAGCACGCTGGTGAAAAATTGGAGTAGGTTGTATGGGAGCCGGGCCTCCTCATCTCCATCCCAGCTTCTGCCTGGCTGTAATTAGTTAGTGTGCTGGCATGGCCCTCCCCAGTGCACGCTTTAATGACTCAAAACATTATTACAAATGGGCCCTAAATGTGCCATTAAAATAGTGCTGCTTTATTCAAGTATGCTTGAGGAGACAGACTGGACTCAATCGACTACTGGAATGAGAGAGAAAGGAGAAATGTAGGGAGCAAGCCAGGAAAAAAAAAAAAATTCAGTCATTTTTTGCAAATTGCTTAAAACCATTAAATAAATTAAGCTGCCGGGCACACATTTCATGGAGTTCCAATTTAGCAATTACTGTTCCTGCCGCAAAATCAATAAAATATGCATCCGCAATCACACAGAGAAAACATGTCCAGGGACCAAGTCTGAATGTCAGTGCAGAAACTGTTCTTAGATCAGGCAAACTAGTTACGGTGTGGTGGACTCTGCACTGGACTGTGGCTGCTGAAAACGTGTTATTGTGCTTTCTGGAGTGGCTGTAATACACGGTCCACAAATCACAATGCTACCAGTGATGTGTGCTGAAAACTCTCAATCTCATCAGTGGGCCCCTTCATCCTGTATTTTAATTTCTGGTGCTTCCTGTGCCAATCCAGCCAAGCAGGTGGAAACATGTGTGTGCTGTTTCTTTCTTTTTTTTTTTTTTTTGGTTTTTCTCCAGTACCAGGAACCGAACTCACGACCTTGCGCTTGCCAGGCAGG
>NW_004955474.1:5807171-5836500 GCF_000276665.1 Chinchilla lanigera | reverse complement strand
GGAACCGAACTCACGACCTTGCGCTTGCCAGGCAGGCGCTTTTGCCGCTGAGCTAAATCCCCAGCCCGTGTGTGCTGTTTCTTGTCTTCCCACACCATAGGTTGGCACGGCATACACATTTTAACCGTCATGGTTTTGTTTCCCACTTAATTGACCCAGAGGTACCAGTTTATAGATGTCAGTTTTTTCAGGTATATAATATTTCATGATTTTGATGTGCCATAATTTAATCAGCCCTGCCCAGGTAGCTTCTTCTTTTCCCAATATTTTATAAATGAGGTTACTTTATATAGGTCCAAGTACATCTCTACAGACAGACTCATTGTATCACTGCCAGGCTGTAGGTTCAATGCATGGTAACTATGGTAAATATTGGCAGGTCCCAATCCATATATACTCTATAACTATTGGCAGGTCCCAAACACATATATCCTCCTGCTAATGCCAGCTAGTGTGAGAGTACATGCTCAGGGAAATGGTGGAATATAGAGTTTAATCTGTAAACAACACTCATGGGAGTCAGACTGTGATTTTGAGAGTTGGTCAGATATTGTGACAGTAATGAACACCGTGTGCAGGGCTGTGGCTGTGCTGGTGTCTTGTCCTGAGCTTCATCATGAGGCTGGTTGTGATGGCCAATGTAGGCATGGCTGTGACAGTGCTGTGACACCAGCTGTGGGTCTGCACAGTGACTTTTGCTTTCAAAGGGCTTCAGCACTTGTCTGTTTGACACACTTTTACAAAGCATCTACTGTACTGTACTGGGTAAAGGTAAGTTGCTCTTTCCCTCTTTGCATGTATAGCAGCCTTCAAAGTGTGCTCACGTGAGCACTTTAGGAGAATCTTGAAAAGCTTAGCATCTCCTTTTATATTTTAAGAGTCAGTAAAATTGTGGAAACAATGGATGTGTACCATACAGTATATGTTTACCTTTTAAATAAAATATTATAAATATTTAGTCTGTAAATAAAATTATGACATTGGCCTTTAAAATGCATCCAATGGAATCTAAATGCCGATAGGATATGAACCATCACCTATTTAAAAATACAGAAACAAATTCTCCTTTTAACAGGCTGAATGTCCACATCATTCATTTATTTTTCTTTTGAAGTATTTTTCATACCACTTTCTCCAGGTAATTTTATCTTTATGTAACACATGTTATGTTCAAAGATCTTGTAGGCCTCTGTATCATAATTCTCTGCTCAAAACACATATATACATTGGCATTTTAATTAAATTTCTTACATCTTGCCTCAAGCTGTAAATGCTACAATATTATTGAATGAATTATTTTTATGATTATTAATAGTACACAATTGGTCAAAAGAACATAAATATGATTTTGATAAATACTTTGAAAATAAAAACATTTATTGAAAATGCATGCGTTGTAGAAATCTGGGCTGTGTTTATTTTATTACTTCAGTGGAATTGTGACTGGCCCAATATGGCCAGTGTGAGACAGGGTTCAGCATCATTTCCGTTTAACTACATTCTCCTTCAATGTGGCTCAGAGAAAAGTCCTGAAAACTAGTGATGGACACAGATAGTTTTCCATTGAGTCTTTGTTTGGCAGCCTTGGGACCTTTATCCTCTTAAAACTTGCTGATAAAAACACGTATTTTTGTGTACGGGGGAGACTGAGGGTAGCAATGGGAAATAAATGCGCAATAGCTTGTTTCTTGCAAGAAGCTTTCTCACAGGTGAGTTAGCGTTAGGAAAGAGTATGCATAAAAGCCCAAGATCTAGAAAGGGACTTCTTTCAGACCTCCCCCAGGCACCTCTGTGGGAAATTTTTATGCTCCTGCAGGTGCACATACTCCAGTTCAAAGACCACAGTTTTGTGTTACCTCCCAGAGAAAGAGCAAGTTTCCAAGGAAGTCGTGGGACAGTGGAAGACCAGAGTGTAGGAATAGCTCCAAATGAGGAGCTGTCAAGAAATCAGGGAAGGAGCTGGGGATTTAGCTCAGGGGCAAAGTGCCTGCCTGGCAAGCGCAAGGTCGTGAGTTCGGTTCCCGGTACCGGAGAAAAACCAAAAAAAAAAAAAAAAGAAATCAGGGAAGAGGAGAGAGAAGAGGGGAAGAAAATATCAGCTGCAGAGAAGAATCTGGAGGCATCTCACAGTGACAATGCTGCAGATCGTGTGCTTGGAACAGCAGTCCCAAGGCTAGTTAGGTTCATTAACCACAAAGCCATCCAGTCCGCGAAAGGCACACATGTCCTTAATATGTTACACAGCCCCTACATAAGGTGAGATCTGAGACAACCAAAAACAAGATGCCGTCCTGGGGCCGAGGGTGTGGTCTTGAATCTCGGTTGCACTAGCTCATGAACTCAGGCAAATTACTATATTTTTCTAATTGCCACCTTTTTATGTTTGCTGATAGCTGTTCCTAGTTCAGGTGGTTAATGTAAGAATTAAATAAAGTAATCTAATGAAGCTCTGAACACAGTGCTAAGTCATTCAATATTGGTTCAACTGAAAATGCCAGATTGTCCATGCACAAACTAACAAAAGGAGACAGGATTGCACACATACAGGCCGGAAAGTGTCACATAGCAGGTGTCTGTGGTAGGCATGGTTAATCCTCTTACCCAGATGGAAGAGGGGTTGAAGATAGGGGAGGGAAATGGGGGAAAAAAGAAAAATTAAGGTATATAATGTACAGGTGCAAATTCCCTATGATGAATGTTATCATTATGTATATCCAAAATGTACCAATAAAATTAATAAAATGCATACAAACTACACATATACATACATATATGCATATCAGTGGGGAAGAAGAGACCACAGGAATTGAAGTTGTTTACTTAAGGCTACCAGTTGGTGAGTGGCAGAGCATAGATTTGACAGAGTAGAGGATGGACTCTCATGGCCTCTTCAAGCTCATGGAGGCAGCTTGCTGCTGGGTCCCGTCATCTGCAACCTTCCCAGTGATTCTAATTCAGAGAAGGCTGGACCCTTGCAGCATGACAGCCTATAGCTGAGCCTCTTGGTCCCGGGCCTGTGAGTGCCTCGGCAGCTCTGTAGGCCAGGGAGACCATCTCCTCTGCCTGAAGGGTATTCCAAGGTCAACAAAGCGCTTCAAGCTCCATAAAGAAAGCAGCTATATAAATGAGGGTTCTTGTTAAGATAATAAAGCTTGAAAGGCCACTTTTGAAAAGAGAGGTCACCTGGGTTACCAGGAAAAGCCACATGCCCCAGATGTGCTAGTTAACCTGTAGTTTTCATAAAATATACACATGCTATTGGAATATATTTTCAATTATTTTACTTTTAGAAGATGATGGCTCTAACATTGTTTAAATAAATTAAGCCAATTCCTATCAGTAGAGGCAAAACCGTCTCGCATTTTACAGGTGGTGGCGGTGAGGAATGGAGTCACCAGAAGGCTTCTTAAATATATCAACGCTGCTGGCTAAACCCTTGAAACTCTTTAGAGCAGGATACGGTTCCAACTGTCTACGGTGGTGCATTAATAGTGGAGAGTGCCTCTGTGTATTTCCTTGTTTTGAATAAATTGTGGTATTAAATTCACAGCCTTCCTTCATCAGAAAGGGAAAATGATTTGACCCTCACATTCCTTGGGGCTGAACTCACACTTTAGAGGCACACTTCAAAGCTCTATAAATACTATGAGTAACACTTTGGCCCCTTCTGAGGTGGGAGGGCAATTCCCTTTCTGAAGAACACCCAAGTCTTTAAAAGAAATGGTCAGGTTTAAATATCTCACTGTTTTTCTTGTTTGAGACTCCATGCTGAGGGTTTTATTTTCCTTTGCAAAGCTTATGCTGCCCCAGCTCCTTTCTCAGAGGTTGGCTGGCGTTGGCGTGCAGGGCAGCTCCAGGTTTGCAGAGCAGTTTATTTGTAGTGTGGCTGGGGCGGGCTGAAGATTCCTTTAGGATGCGGGAGGCTCCCTGAGTTTGGAATATCAATGGCACTTCAAAGGGCTGGAGCTGCGAATTAGCAGTCGGGCTTCTTCTCAGGCCCCAGAATAGAAGAAAATAACCCCCAGAGATGTGTTTCAAGATAGGGAAGGGGAGACCTGTCTGCCGTGGCCCAACAGCACAGCAGCAGCTCAGGTCTTCACAGATGTCCTGGTGTCTCTCCGGGCACAGGAAGCTGTCGTGGATTTCGCAGAAGCCTCCAGCTCTACTAGACAGAAATCTTACAGGCAGCACTGGGTGTCTCCCCAGTTCCACTTATGATGAACCCCACAGAGCCTTCAAAACAAGAGAACTCAAAACTGTGTAGCCTAATTTATTTATTTCTAAAAGGCCAAGCACCATATTGATTTAGAGGTTCTCTAAAGTTTTCATGTTCCCTAAACCCTCACCCCTTGCCTTCTTCCTTCTCTGTGCACCCCTGGTTAAAGATAAGGAAAGAGAGGGTTTTTTTTTTTTTTTTTAAATCCCCTTTCAAATCTTCAGTATGAACCAGAAACAATCTGGCTACAGTCAGGCAGACAAAAGAAAACTCAGCAGAATCACGAATTTTCTCATCATTCTGGTATGTGATCGCGTTTAAGCAGTTCTAGAAAGACAACCGGTTCTACTCAGAGCAGACAAGGCTGTACATCTCTAGGAATCATCACCCAGCGCCTCTTTCCCATTCTATTTAAAAGAAAATGAAAAGTATGCACAGGGGAGGCCTGAGCCTGCATGAGTGCTCAAGTTGATCTGCCTGCTGCTGCTCACAGTCAGGGTAGCTCACTCAACCCTGGGTTGTTCCGGTGGATTTTAGCCTCCCTGCTCTTCTTTAAGAAAGAACTACCCCTTCAAAGGCAAGAGAGAGAAGTGCCCAGGACTGGGACTCACCTGTACCTGGGGCCATCATTTGGTCTCTCTGGTCCCTGAGTTTCTCATTCACTGGTAGCTTCCTGTTAGTTGGAGTTGAGTACCAGCACCCACTACAGAAGGGATGTGGATGGCCTTTGTTTTAGTTAGTTTTTTCAGGGTTGAGATAAAATATCTAACATCTATAAGTTAAAGGAGAAAAGGTTTATTTAGCTCACAGTTTGTAGAGATTTTAGACTATAATTAGCTGGCTCTAAGGCAGGGTAGCATGGCAGACAGGCATGGTAGAGGAGAGTCTATGGTGGGCAGAGGGTAGTAAAGCAAGTGAGAGATGACCACAGCTCTTTTTCATCTTACATCTTATCTAGGCTACTAAGGTGTGTAGCACTCACACTGTTAATCTTAATGCCCTTGATTTTAGCACTGCATTGTGAATTAATTTTAACATCATGTGCCCCTCCCCCATGAGCGCACGAAGCTTTGGGGGGACATCTAAACACAAGCTATAACATTTTACCCCTGGCCTCCCAAAGACACACGTATATCTCTTTATGTGAAAGGCATTTAGTTTATCTTTAAGAGTTGTTAAAGATTTAACAGTTTTAGCATTGCTGAAAAGTTTAAGTCTAAAGTCCTTTCTGAGATTTAAGATGAACTCTTAGCTGTAAGCTCCTGTATAAATGAAAAGAAAGTTAAACACTTTTAACATTTAGTGGCACAAGACAGACATTTTTATTTTAAAAGTTAATAAATGGGGATAGCAATGAATGGGAACAAAGCAAGACCAAAATATGGCAGGCAAAGCCTTACATCTCACAGTTTTATTTTAGTGACTCTGGCAGACTGGCAAATTGTGAATGTTAAAGGGCTTTGGTGGTTCTGCCCCTATGGCACTATTGGTGATTGTAGCTTTTATGGTTTTTCTTTGGGGGCTGGCTCTGATCTTTCCTTGTAGTTTTTTTGTTTTTAGATGATCTATATTTTTGGCTTTTTTAAATTTTTGGGGTCTCTACTGAACCCTTGACTTTAGATGCACACCTTTCTACACTGCCCTCTCAGGGCACAGTGTCTGGTCTCTCAGGCCTTCTTCTGAAGTCTGGGTGGAAGTCTTTTTGACTCCACAACTCTTGTATTTTATGTGCACCTAAAACCAGTGCCATGTGGATGATGCCAAGGTCTGTCACCAGCTGAGTAGTAGTTAGTTTTTTTTTTTTTTTTTTTTTTTTGTGGTAGGGGTTGAGTGTCTATGAATTAAATTTTGAGGAAGAACATTTTTAGGTTGTCTCCATTTTGGAACATGGTGTTTTGAGGTTCTCTTCTTAAAGTGAAGACTTCTATCTTTGTAACTCTGAGGTTGTAGAAGCTGGAATCTTGTTGGGTTTTGTGATATCTTTAGGCTATCTTTTTGGTTGTGTTTTTGGGAAATATTTGCCTTTTTTTTTGGTTACTCTGTTTTACCTTTGCAGGCCACAACTTTATTGGAGATTTATTTTTGGCCAAACTAAAAATGTTTTGAATAATTTTGCTGAGCTCTTTGTTCTTGATTTTTAACATAAATCTGGATAAAAGCCCCCAACAGTAGCCATGTTACCATCTCAACATTAGATTGCCTTGAAATCTTTTTTTGGCAGATTAATTATTCTGCCACCCTTAATCTTATTCTCAGGCAAAGTCTTTGGACATGAGCAAAATGTAGACAAACGTTTTGCCAAGGCATACACACATCATATGGAGTCTAACAGCCAATGCAGTCCTTCTTCCAAGAAGAAACCTCTTGCGCTTGGTCTTTAGCAGCGAAATTTTTATCAGAATTTTGGTATTTTGAGCTCTGACGAGAATCTCCCATCAAGTACAGCTTCAGGTGTTCCAGCTCTAGTATTTAAGCCAGCATCTCTAAACCTTTCCTAACTCTTCTCCTTCTCATAAGCCAGCTCTAAAGACTCCTATGCAGTCACATCAGCAGCCCCATTCTTGGCACCAAATTGTGTTTTAGTTATTTTTCTTGTTGCTGAGACAAAATATCTAACATCCACAAGTTATAGGTTTGTTTAGTTCACAGTTTGTGGGCATTTCAGTCCATAATTAGCTGGCTCCAAGGCAGGGTGGCATGGCAGACGAGAAACAGTTCATGGTGGCAGAAGGCAGCAAAAAACAAGGGGCAACCACTGCTCTTTCTATCCCTTATATTTTATCCAGGCTACTCAGTGTGGACAGCACTCGCACCCTTAATCCTAGTGCCTTTGATCCTAGCATTGCACCATGAATCAATCCCAGCATCACACACTCTAGATCCAGCCACCTCTGAAATGGCCCCACCTGTCTTGTGACATCTAGACACAAACCCTAACAGCTTCTTTTTTGCTTTCATTTTTATTAGTCCATACTTGCAGTACATGATTATTTCATTCCTTATAGGGAGCTGTGCATGTACATAGCACATCTTGCTTTTTTTCTCACCCCCTTCCCCTCCTCTGCTCCTCCTTCTGTCTCTTAATCCCCTTCCTATTTGAGAAAGAGCCATCTCCCTACTTCCTATTATCTATATTTTATTTCTCTCCTTTATTTAAACCTTGAGTTTCTCAGAGAAACCATGTGATATTAAAACTGTGTGTCTGATTTCTTTCACTTAACATTATTGTCTCAAGTTGCATCCAATCTATGGCCATACCACCCTGAACGCACCTGATGTTATCAAGGTGCACCCATTTTCTCACAAATGACTCAAGTTTATCTTTCTTTATGGTGCAGTAGTGCTTTGTTGTATGTAAACATCACATTTTCTTTACACATTCATCTATTGATGGATGTACAGGCTACTAGCAACAATTAGCTATTATGAATTGTACTGCTATTAACATGGGTGTGCATGGATCATTGTAATATGATGTCTTTAACTCTTATGGGAAGATACCTACAAGGGGGATAGCTGGGTCAAATGGAATTTCTATTTTTAGCTTTTTGAAGAATCTCCACACTGATTTTCATAGTGATTGCACTGCTTTACATTCCCAGTAGTGATTGTACTACTTTACATTTACATTACAGTGGAGGAGAGTTCCTTTTCCCCTGCAGCCTCACCAGTGTTTGTTATTATTTGATTTCTTGATGATAGCCATTTTTTAGGGGTAAGATAATAGCTTCACATATTTCTTCATGTGTTTGTTGGCCATCTGTACTTTTTCTTTTTTGAAGTATCTATTCATTTCACTTGCCCATTTTTGATTGGGTCTTTTATTTTGAGGGGATCTAATTTTTTTGTGTTCTTTATATATTCTAGATATTAGTCCTCTGTTTGAGAAATAGCAGGCAATTTTTTCCCCATTCTGTAGGTTGTCTCTTTACTCTGTTGCTTTCTTTGCTGTGCAGAAGCTTTTTAATTCATGATGATCTCCTTTGTTGATTCTTGGTACTATCTCTTATGCAACCAGGTTTCAGTTCAGAAAGCCCTTATTAATGCCTATGTCTTCAAGAGTTATATCTATTTTATGTCCCAGCAGACTAAGTGTTTTGTTTTAACATTTGATCTTTGATCCATTTTGATTTTTAGTTTAGTACGTGGTGGGAGAGATGTGGGTCTTGACTCAGTCTTCTGCATGTTAGCAGCCAGCATTCTCGGCATCATTTATTAAAGACACTATCTCTCTTCCAAGGCATGCCTTTCTTTAAATGGTGCTCCTTCCTGTTCATTCATTTGTGCTATTTGTACAGCTCCTGGGGATCTTGATCTATATTCTGTAGCTTGGCATCTCACTTCTAAGCCTTCATCTTGCTGGTTTTCCCTGGAATACTCTCTCTTTCTTACTTGGACGGCTCTGAACCAAATGCTTTAAGTTGGCAACAATCAGCAAAGTGTTAGTTTTTGTCATCTTCAGCATTTGTTGGCATTTTCTACACTCCCAGCATAGGTCCTATTACACTGTCTAATTAATTATGAGATCTCTTGCTGAGTGGGCAGCTCATAGGATAGGAATTGCATCCATTTTGTTTATTATTTTACCCTGGGTACTTAGAACAGCATCTAGAATCTGGTAGATGTGTGACAGTTTTTTGCATTAATTAATTAACCAACCAATCCAGGTAAGCTTTGAACATTACTTTGAATTGTGGAGTGTCATTAAAAAATTTCTTCCAATGTTTATATGCCTAATTCAACTGTATTGAAATGTAAAAAAAAAACCCAATGAATAGTCCTATAGCCTTAGATTCAACAATCATACATTTTTTTGGTCAAGTGTGTATAGAAATGGATGATTTTTGCTATTAGAAAGTCCATTGCCATATCATGATACTTTATGCCTAAAGACTTCTGCACTTAACTTTGCAAAATGAGTAAAAATATTAATCTTTGATATGAAACAATACCATTATAACACTTAAGAAAATTAATAATTCCATAGTGTCATCTAGTATCAGTTCACATTTAAATTCCACCAAATTTCAATACAATTATATTTTTTAAAAAATCAAGAAGAAATTCACTAGTTCACATAAGAGGAAATTAGTCATTGTAAAGTGTACAGTTTGGGGCATGTAGAACACTGGAAATGTTGTGCAATCATCATTCCTGTTGAGTTCCAAATCACTTTCATCACCCCCAAAAGGAGATCACCCGCTCAGCAGTCACTCATCCTCCCTACTTCCAGTCTTTAGCACTTTCTGTCTGGACAAATTTACTTATTTTTGACACTTTATATATAATGAAATCATAAAACATGTAATCTTTTGTGTACCCTCAAGTTGCCTGATACTTATTTTTTATGAAGAAATTTTAAGTAAGGAAAGAAATGAAAACTTTAGTGGTATTGTCACCTCAGTAATCATACAGATGGGATGAGATTACATTTTGATCTGAGGTCTTCCCCAGCCTTACCCTGATGTCTCCTACCCAGCCCCAACAAAGGGAAGCATCTGTGAAAACTGAGACACACAGTCTGCACATTAGGAAAAGGGACAGAAGCATTGGCATCCAATCTCTTGTGGCCTTTACGGATATCAGGAATAGCCACAGGCTGACCTGAGCTTGCAAGTGGTCTCCATAGCTACTTTGAAGGTTCTGTCTGTAATCATAGGCACAGCAGGGTCAGGAGGCCCTGATCCATGTGAGTGGTGGCAACTTATTTGCTTACAAAGAAGAGCTTCTCGGGGCTGGGGATTTAGCTCACTGGCAAAGCGCCTGCCTGGCAAGCGCAAGGTCGTGAGTTTGGTTCCCGGTACCGGAGAAAAACCAAAAAAAAAAAAAAAAAAGAAGAGCTTCTCTCCTGGACCAGTTCTATATGACCAGTTTGAAAGAATTACCCTTTCTGCATCAGTTTCCAAAGATAGATACCATAACACCCCTTACTCTGTAGAAGGAATCGCATATGAGAGATCTAGTAATAATCCCTGCCTGTTTTAACCCACTGACCTAATCCACCTGCTCGTGCTTTTCCAGGCTGACCTCCTGGGCTCTGTAGCAACTTCAAGGGCTTCTTGACTCACCTACAGCTCAGGACTCATCTGTATTGTTGTCCAGTAGGCATAGCGGTTTGAAAGAATAGCAGGGTCTACAGGTTTGGAAGGTTTCCTGGCTCAATGTTTAAAATTCTTCTGAGCTGCGTGACTTTAAATTTTTAGTATGTGTCTTGTGTATAGCAGGAGGACAAATATCTGGCGTCACACACATTTCCTTGTTTCTCTGCCCACGACAGCTGTCCTTATTTGGTTGCAGACATTTTTCTCATTGAGCTTAAATACTAGCCTAGTGTATTTTTCAACAAAGGCCTTGAGGGAATCAATAGATATTTAGCTGGACTTAGCATTTAAGAGGAAACTCTTTCTTTCTAATGCTATGGGGTGGCCCTCCCAGCTCTCCATCTGTCTGAATAAACAGATACGCTGATACTCCAGGCATCAGAACTTAAGGGGACTCTCAACAGGAGGCCACAAGTGTTTGTGTTTATTGGTTAAACTGCCATTCCCAGCAAGTCTTTAAAATGCTAATCCTACAGCTCACTGGGTAATGACTCCAAATTTATAGCAAAAAATAATTATGTGAGGAGGTAGTGTGGTACATAATTAATATTCAGAAGTAGGCTTGTGTAAATTTACACACCAAGATGCTTGCCCTCCCCGGGGACCTGACATGGGAAGTGATGTGGCATATCTTTGCAGAGATCAAATTTATGAGGGATCTTATTTCTGAGGTCTTGTTAAATGACAGGGTGATGTTACACACCCTGATGGCAGAAGGCTGCAGTGCGGTGAGAGGGATGTTGCGTGGATCCTCCTGGCCAGAACCGGCTGAGGTTTTGCTCCTGTGCCCCAGACAGTAAAGTTTACTGCAGCCTGTTTCCTGATAACTGGTGTTTTCATGGCGGCCGGAGCAGGAGTCTATGACCTGTGTGAAATAAAAATCAAGTTTTTAGTCTTCCCAAGAGTCTTGCTCAATGTTGCTGAATTGCCCTTGGTTTTAATTTCTATTTGTTGAGTAGTCCATGAGGAAGAAATATGAATTTCAATCTGACGGAATCACTGAGTAAAAATGGGTTTTTGAAAAAAAAATTCCCCTATTTTTGACCTGTGTGTTTCTTCATCTAACTTATGACTTGTATTATTTTGCCACGTTTTACTTATCTTTATAGGTCACCTTATATCTCTTTTGGGACAAGCGAGGGTATAAATCATCGATCGTAGTCGTAGAAATAATAACAATAAGCTGTAATTTATGGAATGGCTGAAGGCTCGCTTTGGTTTAGTGCTTCCTGTGTGGGGTGTTTTAGTGTCTATGTGCTTCAGTGTGATCTTATTTTATCTGCCCACGGTTTTGTGAGGAGAGCATGCTTATTCCCACTTTATAAAGGACGGGGCTGAAACTCAGAGAAACTTTACCTGGTAAACGCCAGGCAAGGATTGGAACCTGGTCGTCAAAGTGCCACCTCCGGGGGTGGAAGCCGCTCACCTCTTGCTGAGGCTGCTGTCGGTTTCACCAGCAGGACTGATTTAGAACGTGCTCTTTTAAAAAGCATTCTACTCTAGCACTCCTGGGTATTATCACGTTAAAAGAAATTTAGAAAAGTAATTTATCGGACTCTGCTATTTGAAAAAAGTCAAACAGAAAGCCCGTTTACTTAATGCACAAACAAGCCCCAAACCCTGGTGAGCCTAGTGTGCCTTGCCCGGGTTGCCGAGAGCATCTCCACCGTCACAGCGCTGCAGCCGGACCTGACCAGACCCGACCTGCTCCTGCGCAGCGCTCACTTAGGTCCACGCGGCCCAGCCCTGAGGCTCCAGGATTGCAGAGGCTGGGAGCTGCGTGGGTGCCTTCCGTGCCAGGGGCTCTGCGGGGCCTGCTTTGATTGCGCAGCCCTGCAGCTGCCTGAGCCAACGCAAAATTCCAGAGGCGCCTGCCTTCCCTGGGGAAAAGCATCAGAGCCCAATCGCAGGAGGAAGGGCGGGTCTTCAGGCCATAAAACCTTAAGCACAAGTTTGAGCGAGAAAGAGGCTTAGTGGACAAACGAGCCCTCTTGGATCAGGCACCTGCACTGCAGAACAGCCCAGCTGCAGGTCCGTGCATCTGCCCAGGGCCTCCCTCCTTCCCTCCATGGACAGCCAGCTGGGCACAGGTCCTAGTGACTGCTCCTCACCTGGGACACCCACACGGATCATGCGGACTTCCCCTTGCCCTTCATATTTATAGACCATTTCCAAAGAAGACCGATTCTACCTCAGTGATCACCTGGACCCCCATGGCCCTTTTCCACCTAAAGAAGGCTTTGTACGAAATGAAAAGGTTTTAGATGACATGTGGACACAGGCTAGAAAGACCGTCTCAGGAATCATGTAAACATACTTAAGAGAAAATCATTAATATTGTACAAATGTCCCAAAGTCATACAATATGCATATAAAGTGGTTATTAAGGAAAACTTTGTTATTTTACAGTTGCATTTGTTAGACAGTGTAATGTGTCAAGAGATTGATTTAATTCTTGCTTTTCTAACGTTTATATTTTATTTTACCTGTAGCTGGGGGAGTAGAAAGCCAATGCAGGAAAGAGTTGGATAAAAATTTATGGAAAGACTGAGGCAAGCAGATCACAAGTTTGAGCCCATCTGGGACAATTCAGTAAGGCTGTGTCTTGAGAAAAAGAGAGAGAGAGAGAAACAAAAAAGTCTAGGCGATGTAGCTCAGTGCAGAAATCATAGGTTCCAGTCCTCACTGCCACACGCACACACGCACTCATTCTGTCATGGCATGTGTCTAGACGGTCCCCCAAAACTTTTGGGGCTTTTGGGAGTGACTGGATGATGGGTGTGTGACACTGGATTAGTCCACTGATTGGTTTAGCACAGTTCCGGGTGTAGGTGGTTGATTTACTGAAGAGGGAAGCCCCACCCTGGGTGCAGGTGGCACCAGCCAGTAGGTCTGTAGCCTGCATTGAATGGAAAGGGAAAGCAGAAGGAAGGTGATTTCTCTTTTCTTCCTCCCCACCCTTTAATTTTAGTTTCTAAAACAATAAGGTGAGCATACGGTCTAAACTCTGGAGAAATCTCACTGAAGTTTTGTAGCATTTCAGAGGACTCCAGTTCTGTGGAAGAGCAGTGCCAAGAAAATCTTAAAGAGGTCTTCTCCGTATTTTATGTTTGTCTTGGCCTTCTGGTCTATCCAAATGAGCTATTATTACAAATGCAGTCATCGCCATATGTGTGGCATTCTTTCATCATGCAAACAGATAAAGGGATGATTTCACTTGAGCAAAAGCTGCCACTTAAATGCACTTCAGCTGAAGTTTGTGTTTTTAAATAGAGATGGCTTCTTTCCTACTCTCTGTCTTTAGAGCTAAGTCCTACCTAAATTTATTTAGCAGCATATCTGACTCACTGTCTTTCTTGTGTACTGCTCAGGAAAACGCAGAATGGCTGGAAAGAGTCATGAAGGCTTCTAGAAGATCCAGGGAAAGGACAGTGGGGTACGTTTATGCTGTGCAGTGGTACTGAGATTTCTTTGGAAGCTAGCTTGCTGCTCAGCCACCCATGTGTGTAGCCCTTGCCTGGGATGAGCAGGGCTCAGAGCAGTGTGACCCCAGGTGGTGCTTTTGTCTGAACTTGGGTTTGCAGGAGGGAGAACTCATGGAATTATTAGTTTCCCATAAGGTGACATTACAATACAATAATTTTGCAGAATAACCACTGAAACCTTCAAGTGCAATGGGCCACATAAGTAATTAATATATGTTATATGCGAATTATTTATACATTGTATATGCTAACTATATTATATTATATGCTAATCATATTATATGTTGTATGCCAGTTATATGCTAATTATAATATATTATAATATATTATATGCTATATATTATATTATATGTTGTATGCCAGTTATATGCTAATTATAATATATTATAATATATATTATATGCTATATATATTATATGCTATTGTAATATATATTATATATGTATTATATGCTATATATAATGTTTTCTCAAAGGCAGGAAAGGCCTAAGCAATGATTAATTATTTAGTACTACTGTTTTTCCCAGAAATAAAACAGAACTGATTGCCTTGTTGAAACTTGTTTACGTTAAAGCTTTTTGCAGCCAAAATCAAGAATATTAGGACATTGTTCTTGGAGTGATGAGTTCTGATTGTTAGGCCTGGCTATGCTACTAATAACTAAGTTTGAATAATTGCTTGGCTATTTCATTATAAAGCAATCCTTCATACATTATTCATTAGGAGAGCCCTAGGATAGAGTTGTAAAAACAAACAAAACCACATAAACCAAAATAAATCTTGAACCAAAACCCTAATTCCTTGAACATGTATAATGAATTGCAAAGCAGATCAACTGGCTTTGGACAATTGAAAAAGTATAAAATTCAAATGGATAATAAAGCTAAAGCAAGTAAAGTAAATTTCCTCAGTCAAAGCAATTCAGCAAGATATCATTTTCTTACCTATCAATTAGGAAAAGAGTTTTAAAATTAATGATGACTATTATTGATGGGAGTATGAAAGAAGTTGAAACAAAGATACCATCTGGGGAGGCTCAACCTGTTAATATAAAAGCATTTTCCATCTAAACTAGTAATTAATTGGTAAAATTGTCATGGTTTAGATGGAGACTGTCCCCCCACAGCCTCATTTGCTCATAGGCAGGATTTTTGGAAGAGGATTGGGCCAGGAGAGGAAATAGCTGACTCATGAGGAGACAGGGCATGGTTCCAGGAGTTGGGTCCCCGGGGACGGAGGCGGAAGGGCACCTCTCCCTCCTGAGTTCCTCCAAGCGCACACTCTCTGCTTCCTGCTGTAGCACTGTTCCCTGCACTGTACCCTCTGGTGTGCTGTTTCTGTCTTGTCACTGGTTGACTGTGGATGGTAACTGTGATCCAAGGTAAACCTCTCCTCAAGTTGTGGGTGTCAAGTGTTTGTCCCAGTGAGGAGAACAGTGACAAAGACACTAGCTTTTAATAATACATTCCAAAGAAATAGAAATGTGCATAGTGAGTTATATCTCTTAAGCATAGTATTTATAATAATAAATTATTAACAATAGTCTACACCTTCTATTATAGGGGTCCATGTCAATAATTTATTGTGTATTTGTGTTCTGGAATACTATGTCATTTTTAAGAACGGTAACATAATGGTAAAATAATGTTCGAAACCATGGAAAAGTTTAGAGAATACTATTATGTGAAAGCAAAAGTGGATTACCAAGCAATAGCCACAAGTGCAAAACAATATACATTTTGAAATAAAGTGCATAAAACATTGAAATGTTAATTTAGAGGACACATGGATTGTGCGTAATTTTTGCTTCATTTATAGTTTCGTGCATTTCTCATATTTTCTGCAAAAATGATATTATTTACTATTTGAAAATATATAAATAAATAAATAAATAAATAGTGTGGAAAATGGCCAGGAAATCTGGGTACCTAGTAGCAAATCATTTAAACTTTTGAGAACTGGGCAAGGAGACAAACCAACTGATAGACTCAAGATTAGCTCTGAGTCTACAGTATCAGGTTTCTCAGCAGTGGTAATGTCTTCACTTATGCTCTTTGTCACTTTGGCTAACAGGTATTGAGGGAGACGGTAAAAGGCATTATTCATTTTTAAGCACTTGGCACATTTCCAAAACACTGAGTCAATTTAATGTAATTACTTTTTCATAATTATAATTTCAGAAGTGCTTCAATTTCAGTTTTGACTAATCTTTAGTCAGCTCCTTATATTTCCTGCCTGTGAACTTGGAGGCTTAAAGGACAGTAAACAAACATTCGGGCACACTGGATGCCCACTTTTTAAAGCATTCTTTTAAAGTATATTTATCTGTTTTTATTCACTGTAAATTCACTTCTGGTAATAAAAGCAATAGTCATGAATGTCTGTGCTGCTAGTTGCTTTGCCTAAAGTGGGGTCCACTGTCCAACTGGGATAGTCTGTTTCCCTGAATGACTCCTGGTCACAAGCCACAGTGATTTCTTGGTGAAGTCCAATGACCAAATTGCAAGATAGTGCCTGGAATGTGCAGCAAGGTTTAGAATTGAGCTGTGTTTCGAAGAGTTGGTGCTGTGATGTGGCTTTGTCTTCGCCTACGTGGGTGACTTTGAGAAAGTGATTGCTAGAATCCTCCCTCTGAGGTTCTGGTGTGTTTTCAGTTGTCTTTTATTATGGTTTGTGTCTGGATGTCCCCCCAAAGCCTCATGCAGTCATGGGACGGACTTACAGAGTTTATGATTGGTCCATGGTGCAATGTTGAGATTATGGGGGTGAGTATTCTACCTGCCCTGGGGTGGGTAGCTTATATACAACATAAGGGAGGGAAAGAAGCTTGCTCTTTTTGCCAGCTCCTCCCTTTTTGTTCTTGCTTTTGTTGTTTTCTGCCACCATGAACTGTTGTCCTGTGCCATGTGCCACTCTGCCTTGGAGCCAGCCAAGTATGGGCTGAAACCTCCACCAACTGTGAGCTAAATAAACCTTTCCTTCCTTAATTGTGAGTGTCAGGTATTTTGTCTCAGCAATGAGAGAAAAGTAACCAGAGACATATTTCTTGAGTGCTGACGCCCCTGGAACCCCTGTCTGGCCTTGTTTCAGTGATGGCTGTTGCTCTGATGGCTGAGGTCATGTATAAAATCTCTACCTCTGTCCCAATTTTGAGCTACCAAATGGATAGTTTGAAATAGTAATAAGCAGCATTAGGATAATGAGAAGTACTTCAGTTAAGATTTTATTCTTTCTTCTACATTTCCTGGGTTAACTTTATGTGTGCAGATGATTTTTATGAAATTTCAGTTATCCATTTTAGTTCCCGTTCTCTGCATCCCTGGATGATTACTTTTTCTAGTTCATATCCTCAGGTAATGTCCTTTGGCTTATAACCCAGGAGTGTATCCTGCTGATTCAATTGAAGCATAGAATAGCACCTCCTAGGTTCCTCCAGAGAGCTTGCTTTCTTCCAGGCTGGTGCTCAAGGCTGCAAGAGATAACAGCATTGTGCTGTCTGACCCAGAGCTTATGCTCTGTGATCTGCCTCACACCCTCAGCTGGCTCTGACTGCCTGAACAGGGCAGGTAGGGAAAAGAAGGGGCCAAACAGAGATTTACACAGACAGACAGTATTTGTGCAGCCTGCAGCCTCCCAGAGGACACCTCTGATCATACCTAGGCAGTAGGACTTTCATTGGAGCTGATAGAAAAAGCGCAAGTAAGATCATGGGCAGTGATTCATCACTCAATCACATATCTTGTCTATTTCTAAAATGAACAGTGCTGAATATCTTTTCCAATACTATTGTTTGTTGTAGTTAGATCCATTTCTTTTTCATAAAACAATTAAAATTTTCTATTTTAAACTTAAATTTGTTATATTCACAGATTTAAGGAAAAAAAAAAACTCAGGGTAAAGGCTAGGTTTGACCACACATGCCTGTAATCTTAGGCGAGGAGGCTGAGGCAGGAGGATCGCTGTGAGTTTGAGGCCAGCATGGCTACATAGGGACCCTGTCTCAAAAAACAAAAAAACTCCTCAGGGTAATAACTTGTTTTTTTTTGTTTGTTTGTTTGTTTTTGGTTTTTAATGCCAGCTGTTATGGTAGAAATACTTTCTTAAATACTAGGGATAGAGGAAATCTGAGAGGGATATTAGAATAGATCAAAGGTTAACCTTAAGAAGTGCCCACAGTTACACTACCTTTGAAATGTTTACAACTTTTTATTTATTCATGTACTTATTATTTATGCTTTGTTTTGAGAAAAATTCAAATGAGATGATAGAAAATGTCAATGTGTTCAGTAAAACAAGAAAAGTGGACATATATTATTGTACTTGAAGAAATACTTTGGCCAGTAATATGCCCATTTCAACATTATTTTTGGCAGTGAGAAATGTGAAAGACACTAATGCTCTGAAAGCAGGAGACAAGTTAAAGTGCTTGTTTTTTGGCATTATTGCCACTTTGGGCTGAGAAGTTCTCCCTCCTGGAGGCTGTCCTATGCAAGGCTTCTGTGACCTTCACCAACCAGACACCAGCAGATCCGCCCTCAGTTATGATAATGAAAACTTCCCCAGACATGATCAGACTTCCCCTGGGGAGCAAAATCACCCTTGCTGAGAAACATGAGGTTTCATAAATGTGTTCTGTTAGTGCTCTAGAGCTGTCATAACAAATTATCACAACGTAGGAATACAGACATGTACCCTTTCGCAGGTCTGGAGTCTGAAGTCCAAACTCCTAGCAGCACCTCTCCCTTCTGCAGGGGCCCAGGGAAATCCTGTTCCATCCTCTCTCCCAGCTCCTGGGGATTGCTGGGAACTCTTAGAGTTCCTTGGCTTGTAGATGCTTGTAGATGTGTGTCTCGGTGAGAGTCTTCCTCATGTAACATTCTGTTCTCGGTGTTTCTGTCTAAATGTCCCTGATTTTTAATAAAGACCCCAGTCATTGGACTAGGGACTATCTAATCAGTGCCCCTTACCTTAATTCTATCAGCAAAGATTCTATTTTCAAGTAAGGTCACATTCACAGGTTAGCACTTGAACATACCTTTTTTGAGGGACTCAGTTCAATCTATGGAAGAATATACATTAAAGGCCTTTAATGGTTTTGATCCTACAGAGGCATCATTTAATTACTGATAATACTTTTCATTTAGAAGTAGAGGCATCATGTGTAGGGAGAGGATTTCTCAATTGCCTTTTGGAGGGTGATACTATGAAGTTACCATGAATGTGGATGCAGATGCTGGAGATAAGATATAGCATGTCCTATCTCTTTAAGTTTGTGTGTGTGTGTGTGTGTGTGTGTGTGTGTGTGTGTTTTAATAGATACTGAGTTTGCAAAATAACAGAAATGTTCTTTGCTTCAATAAAAATTGCATATGATTGGTTCTTTAAAACTTTTGTAGTTCTTGAAAGCTGCATGTGCATAGTTAGGTTTCAGTGGTTGGTTTCAGACTGGTATAAACAGACCAAAGCAGGAGGAACCTGTAGCTGACTTCTTGCAAATAAAGACATGGAATAGATATTTGGCTTGGTGTCAGCATAGTACTACTTAACAAGCTGCGTGGTTAATTCCGGTGATCAGATGCCAGCCCATAGCCAGTGAGTGAGGACGGTGTTTTCTCCTGAGTGTGTGCACACGTGTGTGAGTATGATGAGTTTCTACTCTCAAACATCATTCTGGGGGAGATCTGGAATATCTTAGAGTGAGGGAAGAAATAACTTCCTCTTCTTTGAAGCCAAATGGGAAAGCAGGGGTAGACTTTGGGACTAGTTACCTGTAAATGGCCTTTGTGGCCCTGTTGATGTGGAGAATCCTGGAAAAACTCATTAGTACTTAGTAAATCATTAACCATAGCTTGTCACCAAAATCCTGTGTAATTTGCAGCCTGATTTTAGCTGGACTTCAGGGATAAAGGGCAAAGGCATCTATTCACGTTGGGTCAGAGGAATAAGGTAGCTTGTCTTCTCTCCCCAACCTGGCATGATTGGTGATGGCTCTGTTTCCTCAAGGAGAAAGGGACCCTGGGTGTCTTGGGCTGAGGGTCCCTGCCAGAACGGGGAGCAATGGTGGTGCCAGCTAGTAGTGCAGGCATAGGTTACGGAAATAAATGCCACAAGGACAGTTTTTTGGAATGGCTGGGCAACCTTGCTTTAGGCACTCACAGTTAGTATTGGCTAAGGAAATCTGAATATCCTGCATATCAAACTGGGGAGATCGTTGTTATTTTGACATCAAAGAAAGGTGATTTCTGAAAGTTGGAGGACTTGGAAACCTAGGAATTATAATTATTTAAAATGGTTTAAATCATGTAAGTGAAAACAGTTAATAACACAAGCAGATACTCTTTCAAATATAATGTGAAGGCAACAAAGATTTCAAATTGTGTATACAGTGTGACTCTAATTTTCTTTACTAAAGTAATATGAGAAAACAGTACCAAAATGTCAAGATCTTAATAATGATCATTTTGACATGGAGAAATTGTAGGTGAATTGTTCCTTCTTCTATTCCTGTGATTTCATTTCCAATGAACATGCATGAATTTCAGAATCAGGGAAAAAAAAAAAAACTATGAATGGTAGAAATAAAAGTTCTGCTGACCAAAACAGGAGAAACACAGCGATCAATAGCATTTTTATTAATACTTAAAGGAAGGCCATGTTCCTGGTGGTTATGAGTAAATAACAATTCTCTCTTCTACCAGGGGACTCAGGCTGGTGTCTCCGGGCTGGGAGGTGACTGTGTGTGTCACACGCTGACTCTAAGGTGGGCACTCCTGATGGTCTTTACCCTTGGATTCCACCTCCTTCCTCCCTAAAGTGAGTCTTTTGTAGGCCAAGAGCCACCCAGAAGCTGTAACGGCAGGTCTTACCACCAGAGAAATCCCAGATGACAAATTTGCCCTTTGTGCTGATACAATTGACTTGTCACCTCATTTTTACAGCTAATTAGCTCTTTAGTAAGCAATGGCTGGTGTCAAAGGTCATCTGATACCTGATTCTGGTAAATTGACCATAAATATTACTGTCCATCTGTATTTGCTGTTCAAAACCCTGCTTAGTGACCAGATTTTAAACTCTTTTTTGTAAGAGACCCTGCTTATTTTTGTGGCAAGATAAAGTTTCCAGACAATGAATCGTACCTTCTGCTCCAGTTGTCAGGATGCTGCTTGATTAGCTCTGCAGTTGGTCTTACCACCCACGGGCATAGCTCTGCTTCCAGTTTCCCAGAGTTCCTTGCTTCTTCCTCCAAACTAAAAGGTCACTGAAGGAACTCTTGTTCCTATTTTGTCCATCAATCTTACCTTCTAGGGACATTTGGTTGCTTTATAACAGCAACACCAGTGATGTGAAGAGCAGCTAGTAATTATTGAGGGGTCACGACATACCAGGCATTATGCTGAAACGATGATATGTGCTTAAAATCATGTCTTTTAATTCTAACAGTCCTATACAGAGATATTTTTATTTCTTAAATAATGGATGAGGAAACTGAGGCTTAGAGAGGTTAACATTTTGCCGAGTCAGAGCTTTGCTCCGGTCTGCCTGGCTTCTAAGTCAGATCTCTTAGCCTGTTAGGTGTACAGCTGTGTGAATCCAGTTATTACTATACTTATTTCCTAAAATGTTACTTATGAAAACATCCATGGGGTAAAGAGTGTGTCTAAACTGTCATGTGTGGCAGAACATTTAGAGAAGAGGCATAGCAAAGCAGTGTGGGAAAGTAGCAAGCAGAGCAGCTCAAAGATGGGCTATTGGTCCACAGGGAGCTGGTTAACCTGGGGAGAGACTGGGAGTGGGAGGGAGACCAGGCTGTGAGCAGAGTTTCTTCTCTCTGATTCCACCTGGAGGCCCAAGGACTGCATTCTGCAATAAGGTAACAGCAGCAGCATCAGACTAGGCAAGGCACAAATGTTTTACATCCTTGGGAGTAACTGGAGGGCAAAGCCTGGCTATGTTCTGTAATTACAGGCGAATACAACCCTGCCTGGCCAAGACCCACTTTCTCTAAACCCAAGATGTATTTACTGAGAAGTCAGCAGCCTGCTCCTCTGTCCTCCCTGCCCATGTCCCATCTCTTCCTGAGGGGGAGTGTAATGAGGAAGTTTCTTGGAAGGCATATTAATAGGATTAGGTCACCGATCACTAATGAGAGGTCCAGGATCAGGAAACAAATAGCATTTCAGACCCTAGGCTCACTCGGTTTGTGTCGAGGTGATAACAGAAATCAAAGAGTACAGAGATGGCAACTTCCTTCATGACAGGCTGACCAGGTGGTAACAGAACTGATAATAATAAAGATATGTAATGAGTAAGACTTTACTTTTTCATTAGAGTAGAGCTGGATGGACCTGACTGCAACCTAGACTGAGATTGTAGAGTTAAAAATATGAGAGGTCAGGTATGCAAATGTGGGACTCAGCATAATCAATCAGCCAGCCCCGGAGTGTATTGAACAGCTCTGTGTAATGCAGCCAGCTCTGTGTGCCATGCCAAATGATGACACAGTCTTTGACCTTCTCTTGAGAGGCAAGGAGGTGGAGAAGCGACAGATGAGGACCAGTTGAGAAGACAGACTCTACAGACAAGGGAACTTTAGAGATCGGCTTGAATTATGAGATAGGAGATTTTAGTTGGGAATCAAGATTTCATTCCTGATTTTGCCACAGTAGTAGAACTTGAACAGGCAGAATTCCCCCACAAGCCTTTCTGTTTTCCTTCTGTGAAATGAAGGTGTTGGAGATGGTGATCTCTAAGGTTTTTCCAAAACTAATCTTCTGATGTCATGGGATCTGTGGGTATAAATCACTGGGGGAGACAGATCATATATGAGGTTAGACATGAGCAGCATGGACAGTGTGTATGTGTGTGTGTGTGCATGTGTGTGAAAGAGGGAGAGAAAGAAAAGTGGTGTGAGGCTTGGGAACAAAAGGAGGGAGGAAGAAAGACTGGTTTAGAATCTCGCATATGGTAGGAATGGGGGAGGCTATAGCAAGCAGCAAGGCCAGTCCTGCTAAGCCTCAGGGCCTTGATGGGAAGCAACAACACACTTAATCAAGCCCCAAACCAAGATGTCATTTTTGATTCCTCTCTTTCCCTTACTAATCATATATAAGTCCATCAAGAATATATGCTCAGAGCAATTGACATCTCTCTGTCACTACTCACTTAGTTCAGCTGCCAGCAGCTGTCTTTTGGAAGAAAGCAACAGCATTGAAACAGATCTCAAATGTGTCAACTTTAGAGTTCCTCCCCTAGGTGATCATGAGTGGATCGCATCACTCCTCTGCCTGAGGCTCTCCACTGCTTTAGCTTGCTCTCAGAGTGAAAACTGTCATCTGTCTTCCCTTCATCCCACTCACAGGGACCACTCAAGCCCTCTTCCTCGTTGCCCTTGCCTTGTGGCCCGTGCATTCTTGTCTTGGCCTCTTGCTCATCTCTACACATTTCCAGCTCTCTCTTAGGGCTTTTGCACTTGCTCTTCTTTCTTCTTGGAGTATTCTTCCCCGAGATCCTCTCAAACAGCCTTTCTTTGTCAAGTATGTGGTCCAGCTCACATCCCTTCTCAAGCTCCAGTCCAGCTGTACTTTATTACAGCACCCTGTTTCATCAACTCCAAAGAGTAATTGGAAATCACTCTGGACACCCAATAATGTTTGTTGGCTGAAGGAAAGAATACTTAATAAAGAGGAGCAAAACAGCAGTACAGTATAATGGTTTCAAGTGCCGTGGGCCAATTATTGGGCAGCCTGGATTCATATCCTAAGGTTGCCACTTCTCTGGGATCCATGGGACCTTGAGTAAGTTCTGTGTAACCTCTGTACCCTAAGTGTGACAGGCCAGGAAAAGGGTGTCAACGTCACTGGCTTGGGAAGTGATGAAGTGAAAAGACATAAGAGTCCTGAGCTCAGTGCTGCATAGAACTGACTTCTTGGTTCTTTTTATATTTTGCCTATGGCCTCTTTTTCTTTAGAACATTCAAATCTATTGTATCAGTCAGGGTTTTACTTGAGAGCCAGATATAACACAAGATGTACAAATGTATGAGAAATTACAAGATTGGCTTACGACAGCCAAAGAGTTGCATGAGGAAGTGTGCAGGGGGTGTCTGTACACTGAAGACCGAAGGAATCAGTCCAGGGTCTGGAGTTCACTGCAGCATTCCGTGCAAGTCCATATCAGGAGGCCAACGGGTCTGTGATAGAAGGCTGAAGGATCCAAGGCGGAAGCCAAAGAGTCTGCACTAGAAGCCAGGAGATGACATCCAAGCTGAAGGTGAAGACTAGAGCTCCTCCAAAAGGAATGGAAGTTCCTCTGTCCTTCCTCACTTCCCTTTTTATATCATCTAGGTGATGAACCACCCTAGGGGATATTGCTACGGGCTCTGGGCCACAGTTGGACTTGTGGGAGGTGTTGTTATGAGCTCTAGGTCTTCAGCTGGACTCATGCAAGCCATTTCCATGGGATCCAGATCCTCAGCTGGATTCTTGGTCTATAGCGTGTGGACAGATTTCCTGTACTCTCTTGTATATGATTCTTTGGGTAACTATTAGAAATAATCTTATAAAATATGTGTCCTGTATATTATATTGTTTCCCTTTGCAATATCCCCCAAACCACAGCATCTATAGAGAAGGAAAATGGTCTATAATTCATAGAATTCTTTATCTCTTTCTCTCCCTGCCTTCCTTCCTCTCTCATTGTCTTGTCTTTTTCTCACATATTTTCATATCTCCTGCTTATTTATGTATATTTATGTAGATGTTTATGTGCTTATAGGCAAGTGCTAAAATTGTGCATTCGATAAAGGCAAATGTGAAATACTTTTATTGTTATATTATTAAAATTTCATTGTGAGAAAACATGGCTAAGATAATATATTAACTACATAAAATATGCCCTTCAAATGAGTGAAATGAATTTTTAATATGTTAATAATAAACATTTACATACCACTTTGCTTTACAAATGATACCCAGGAGCAGCATTTAATCTGATTTGATTTGAGTTGACAGAGTTCTCACGTGACACACAGGAAAATACAAGTTCAGGGTATGGGTTGTGCAGTCTCTCAGATGGTTTGTCCATCTGAGACCCATCCTACCAATTCTTCTGTCACACAGCTGCAAGGAAGAATTGAACCCTAAATGGGTCATGTCCAGATACCTGCGAATCTGGCACCTGGGAATGAGCCCTGCAAATAGGGTCTCTGTGGATGTAACTAAGATCTGGGGACGAGATCATCCTAGCCTGAGAGTGGGTCCCAACCCCACTGACCATATAAGAGGAAAGGAAGGGGGATGTGAGACCCAAAGACACAGGTGAGAAGGACATGTAAAGACAGAGCAGAGGCTGAGATGACATACGAACTACAGCAGCCACCAGATCTGAGCAGACAAACATGGGACACACTCCCTCTCTGAGCTCCAGAAGGCACCAACCCCAATGACGCTTTGCACTTTTGGCCTCCAGCACTGTAGAAAATAAATTTTTGTTGTTTTAAGCTACCATGTCTGTGGCAATTTTTAATAGCAGCCTTAGGAAATGAACACACCCAGTGAATTCACAAAAGTACGATACTGAGAATGGAGCCCATCCATGAAGTCAGTACAGTGATATATATATATATGACTCATGGATTTAGGAAGATTTTTCCAGGCTGGAGCCCAATCTTAACTCTGGTCTTAGTGAGTTATAACAAATACAGCCTGCCTTGAAGATGCACTTTGATTTTGTGCACTTCTATTTCTACTGCAACTCCAATCCATTTGCTTATCTCTATTTAGTGGCTCATGAAACAGTCTTCTACCTGGCACCCATTTCTACCCACACCCCCTACCAATTCTTTAGTCACACAGCTGCAAGGAAGAATTGTCTGTTTGTTTTTTTGTTTTTCTGGTACCGGGGATTGAACTCACGACCTTGCGCTTGCTGGGCAGGTGCTGTGCCGCTGAGCTAAATCCCCAGCCCCAGCAAGGAAGAATTGAACCCTAAATGGGTCATGGTATTCTAGGTGCACTGAGAAATCACAACCTCATGGCTTCAGTGGCTTCCCATTGAAATTAGAGTAAAACACTCACTCCTTACCACGCCCTCCTGGGCTCTTTATGACCAGGTGTATGTCCTCTCTCCAAACACATCCTACGCTTGCCTACCCTATGTCAGCCTTTTCCACAGGTTATACACCTTGAGTGAGAAGAGACTTTAATTGTCCTGTTCACCTTTGCATTCTCAGGGCCTAGTGAAGTGCTTGCACTTGGTAGGTACACATATTTGTTGACTCGATAGATAAATAAACAGATGACTTAGGAAAGTTCTCCATTCCTTTGAAATAGCCCTTTTTTATGGTCCTGGAGCCTTTTTGATAGGAGTACATTAGTTTTAGATGATGTTTTTGCTAGAATGATTTCATTATCTACAGATTGCCGTTACAGTGGTTTTTTTTGTACTTGAACAACCAACCTAGGAATCCGGCCAATTGGAATAGTTAAATAGGAGATGGCTCATGAAAGCAGGATTGATAAATCTTACATTTCTGCAAAGGTTTTCTTTTCAGTTCTCATCTGTCTTAGCTGTGTCTTATGTATTGCACCCCCCCCATTACTCCAGTTTTGCTTTGCTTATTCCCGGGGAGGCCAGTGATCTCACACAGACCATCATACCCTGGTTTGCTCACCCACTGTTTTTTCAGCCCACGGTAGGCATTGGTAGCAGACTGGAGGCTGGAAGAGAGAGAGGGCAGGCAATTTCCTCCCTGCCCCTCTGTTTTCTGGGCGTATTTCTTGGCAGTGGTTGCTTCCCACCAGCATGGCAACTCTCATACTCCTCTGTGTTTCCATGTCCACACCGTCTAGGAAAATCAGGGGTCTTTTCCTTGCCCTCTCAGGAACACACTGTAGGTTTGAAAGATTCTTGGCTTGTGGGTGCCTCATCACCCATTACTATTTCCCTTGACTCTGCTGGAAGCTTTACAAATAGTCCTTTATTAAAACCTCTTGAGCAATGGGGGTTGGATTCTGTTTTCTACTGGAAGGTTGATTTTAACACTACTGAATGTTAGGACAGAAGACTAAGACTCTAGGTTTGGACTTCGTCAACTGGGTCTTGGCTCACCAGTTTGTAGCTCTAGATTTGTTCTCATCGATTGAACTCCATTTTCATCTTTTTTTAACCTTCAGTCTAATCAAATGGCCCTCATTCCATGTCCCAGATGAAGTTCTCAGTAAGCACACTTTGCCTTCCACTACTTTTGCAGAACACATTGATGTTTGCTCAGTATCCACATTTTGGGCCTTGGGACTGGATTCCATACTGTGAGAGGTTTCACTGATATGCACTGATTTCACAGAGGGTCTATAAAACATCTTCCACTGCCTCTGTGTAGGCCTCCTTGGCCAAGGAGACTTCAGAGCTAAACTTACAGAGGGTCCAGCCCTGCAGGAGGCTGCTAATGTGCTTCAGGCTTTGACTGACTGCCAAATACATCTCTATTCTGTTAATCATGGAGGTTTGGGGTTACATTTGCTACCTTAGCCTTGCCTAACCTATTCTGACTAATACATGTACCAAGTAGATGTGGTCTGTCCTAAGTTTTCCAGTTTATTTTGGTCTAAATCAGCATTGAAAACACCAGTCTATTACCTTCCCTCTCTGACATGAAGGTCTTAATAAACATTATTGCTTAACAAAGGTCCACTTTCTATGTATCTTAGTGCATTCAAGCTGCTATAAAAAAACATTAAAGTTAGATATAGAAATAAAAGAAAACGAAGATAGTTTTAAGATCATGAGAAAAATATTCAAGTTTTCTCAAAAAAATTTGATCAAGGAGAAAAAGAAAAATTGCAAAATGAAATATCATGATCAAAATTTGGGTCATTGCCCAGGTTTACAAACCATTTTTCATAAGAAAATCAAATAATTTTACATTAATATATTTGAAAATTCACATGAAATTCAAGAATATATTAGAAAAAAACTTAACAATGTTTAAGAAAAAATGAGAAAATCTCCAAAGAAGAATGTCTATTAAAGTTTATACAGACTTCCTGTTTAATAACTTACTTGTTTAACAACTGTTCAGATTTATGTGTCCTTTTTTTGTCCAGTTCTATACATCTTGTTTATAGATCTTCAACAGCTTTTTTGTATAGTGCACTTTGTTTACACAGCACTGTAATTTCTGCTGATTGTGTTGTACAATACAGTACTGTAGTTTTATATTTTGTTAGACATTATGGTACTGCACATAAGAGTTATGCAAGAAAAGCAAGGTCATCCAAAAAATATTTTAGAATCAGACCTCCAACTTCAGTTAGATAATTCATGACTGTAAACCAGGCTGTGTGGCTTAATTCAACTTCAATTTTTTCTTCAAAATTGAAATCAATTAAAAAAAAAGAAAATACCCTGGGTTGCTTCTACACAAGAGAAATGTATTTCTCACCAATCTTGAAACTGGAAATTTCAAGATCCAGGCCCAGAGAGCTCTGTGTTCCAGATTATGAAGGGTGTTGTCTTGTGGCGTCCTACATGCTGGAAGGATCAAGGGGGCTTGGAAGGAATTTCTTGTGAATATGGAGCCTGTCTTTAAAGATTCCTTGAACTTTGCACATTTGTTCAAGAATGAAGAATGAAGACTTGGGTAATCCTCAGTCATCACAAAACAAAAGTCAGAGAAACTGTGCTTGGCTATTTTGTCTCTCAAGAGTTCATATGCAAACATTTCCTTTGCACTACTTTCTCCTAATCACACATCCCAGCTGGGATCTGGCCCATCCACAGATGCTGCTCATCAGGGATCGCTCTCCAGTCCCCATGGCCGTTTTCCCCCAACTTTCTTCCCACATGATATCTGCACTGACCCAAGCTTACCCTCCTCAGCCATAACCACAGCTCTGCCTCTGGCTGGCTCTGCACTGACATTTCCAGTCCTCAAGCAGAATGGATTAGGAAACAATACGTTTGGGTTGAAGAAAGTAGACTACAGTGCCTGATCAAATCCAGAATGCAGTAAGAGACAGGTTGACAATCACATAACTCCAAGTCCATAAGTGAAATATGGGCTACACTGACTCTGTGTGTGGATTCTTGTCCTACTACAACTATTCCAGCCCAGAACAAGTCGGGATGAAGTACTGGATGTGAAGACCTAATTGCTCAGTCTTGCTGACTGGCTTCTCCACCCTTGCTGTAGGATGGATGTGGTCATTAAAAGTGATTTCCCATTCCCATGGATTTACACTGCCTTACTTAGGAACTTTGAAGTCATTTGTATGTAGGGAGTGCTGGTCTAGCAGTAACAATTTCATTAACATGCCCCAAAAGCAACAACATGTTTATCCCGGTCTCCATGCTGCTTCCCAGTAGGACCAGTGTGGCATGTCTCTGTGTTGTTCAGTCTCCTACGTTGATTCCCTCAGTGGTTTGGAGCAAATATTACAGACTTCTCATTATTGGAGTGGGACAGAGATTAAGATGATACACTCTGGGGGCTGGGGATTTAGCTCAGCGGCAAAAGCGCCTGCCTGGCA
>NW_004955474.1:5806054-5807071 GCF_000276665.1 Chinchilla lanigera | reverse complement strand
AAAAAAAAAAAAAAAAAAAAAAAAAGATGATACACTCTGAAGTCAAATAGCCTGAGTTTTAATCCCTGCATCTCCATTTTATTTCCTAACTCTAAACTTTAGATAAATTTGTGGAATACGTCTGTCCTTTAAATTCCTTACTTGCAAGATATGGCAAAACAATAGTTTGAATCCTTAGAATTGTCCTGAGAATTAAATGAGGTACTTGTGTGATACACCCAACCTATTTGCTTTTTCCCGAACACACCAATAGCATACACATTTTCCTGCCCTGTTCGCTTCTTTTGCCTGGAAGGTTCTCTGTGCATAGTGAAGTGAATGCTCATCTACAAAGTGGTGGCTCCTTCTGAAGCTTTTTCTGGTCCTTCTCACCTCACCCCACCACCTGCCACCCTATCTCTATGTGCGAGTGTGACCTGTCTTTCTTTTGGGTGTCTACTGTATGCTGGCCATGGGCACGGTAACACTTTATTCCACTCATTTCCTTAGAGATCTGCCTTCTATACTGGCCCAGAAACTGGTCTTGGTCAGGAAATGTCTTCCTATTGTCTGTCTTTCTAGACTATAGGACAGTGTTAGATACATAATAGATTCTAAAATGCTTAAATATATATTAATAAAGAGATGAATAAATATTTTCTGAGGTCATGGAGTCCAAACTTTAAAAACATTTTCACTAACTCATAATAATGATGTACATTTATGGGGTATAGTGTGACACTTTGATTGCATGTATAGTATGTAATAATTAAATCTGGGTAATTAGCATTTCCAGCACCTCAAACATTTACTGTTTCTTTGGGGATATTCAAAACTTTCTAGTGAGGAAGGGGAAAAGAAAGATATGTATATATATATATATATATATATATATATATATATATATATATATATATATAACATAGTTAAGATAACTATACTACTTATATATATTAGTATAGTAGTATAGTAATATATATTAGTATAGTATGTATATTATACTATATATATTATATTATATTATATATTAGTATAGTA
>NW_004955474.1:5777052-5805954 GCF_000276665.1 Chinchilla lanigera | reverse complement strand
GATAGCTAAGATAATTATAGTACTAATTTCTATTAGTTTATTGGAAGGAACAGTTAGTGCTTATATTCTCTGATCAATTTTGCATGCTTGTACCTGGTAATCTGAGCAACTACTTTGAAGATAACAGTATGCAGTATAATAATCATTGTTAATTTCCCATCATTTTGTTTTGAAATTCTGTATCATTTTTGTTTTTTGTTTTTTTGTCCTTTAAAATAAAAAAATAAAAAGTAAACATCTTCTAGTTATTTTGAAATATATTCAAAGTTATATTTTCAAATATATTCTTAAGTTATTGTTAGCTATCATCATTTACTATGCGTAGAAAACTAGAACTTGGCCCTATTTTGTGCTGCATTTTTGTGCCCATTAGCTGACATTTCTGTCTTATTCTTTCCCAGCTCAGGTTCTGGTAATCATTATTCTATTCTCTACTTCTTTGAGATCAACTTTTGAGCTTCCACAAATGGGGAAGATCATACAGAATCTGTCTTTCTGAGCCTGACGTATGTCACCTGACATAATGTCCTCCAGTTCACCCCGTGTGACCACAGTGAGCTAGGTTTTGAACATTTCATCCTTTATACATACCATCTTTTAGATATGTTGTCTGCTGACCTTAAGAGATGTTTTGGTTCTTTTAAATTGCCTTTTGGTGCAAGTGTTTCATTTATCTCTCTCTTAAAATGAATCCACAATTCTGATAGTCTTTTGAAAGCTGCCTGCATCAGATAACTTTCTATGAAACAAAGCATTCCAATATTCAACTCTTAGACAAGACTCAAACATTATTGCTGCTTGTATATGTACATCAGTAGTGTTGGTCTGTTGACTTGGGTTGGGCTCAGGGCACTGCAGCTAGACTCACTCAGGTGTCTGCCACTAACAGGGAGTTCTCTGGTCTAAGATGTCCTTCCCTACATGACTGGCTGCTGGCTAGAGTGGAAGACACACTTGGACTGAGTGTGTGTCTCTCACGACCAGCAGCCTTGCTCAGGCTGTTCATGAGAATGGCAGGGTTTTATAAAAGTGTCCATAGCCTTGCTAGTCCGAGGCTAAGAAAATGTACGGTACCATCCCAGCCATGTTCTAGTTTCCACAGCAAATCACAAGGCCAGCCCAGATACATGGGGTGTTTCACTGTAGTAGAGTCCACTCCTTGATGAGAAGAGACACAAAATCCTTTTTCCAAGGGAGTGGATGCAGGGAATTGTGAGCACTGGCACTATTACTATAATACCCTGGGCCACTGCCCGATCTTCCAGCTCCCATGAGCTTTGTGTTCCTCACTTTCACAATTCTAGGATGGCCATGTTTTTTTTTTTTTTTAATTTTAAAGAGAAAAAACAGTAAAAACAATGAAACAAAATTTCAAAACAAGATAATAGGAGAATAACAATGGTTACTACACTGAGTATTGTTGTCTTCAAAGTAGTTGCTCAGAGTACAAAATATAGGCACGAAAAATTGACCAGACAATATTAGCACACACCTTTCTTTTCAGTGAACTAAGAGAGATCAGTAGTATAGCTCTCTTAACTATCTTATATATATGTATTTATTCTTTTTTCCCTTTTCCTTCTGTTCTTTTCTCCTTTCCCCTATCTCAGTTTCTCTTTCCTTTTGAACAGTTTCTTCCCATTTCACAATATCTATTGTGCATTTTGGATCTTGTTTATTTTTTAGGATAACCTCAACTTCCACAGAATTCAATTATTTGTTCATTCGTATCCAACTCTGCTAGATGTTGTGTGAGATACTCAGAACAGAGAACTAAAGGCAAAGCTCCTGAACTATAGAAGCTAAAGTCTCATAGGCAAGACAAGCATGCAACAGAAATAGTGCAGCCCTGGGATATGAAGTACTATCATACAAGAGGTCTACTGTGCAGAGGAGGCAGGAGTTGCCTATATGGGATGAGGGATCAGTGGCAGAGCCAGGTAAGAAAAGACATTTGTAGAAATAGATGACTACACTTATTCGTATATGAAGTTATGTACAATTGTGTCTGGTTATTAAGATTTATGACCGTGTAGCCTACCCTTAAATTATTGTTCTGCTATAGGTATAATATTAACTTGATTGGGTTTGTTGCTGTGATTATGGAAATAATAACCTAGTATGTTTTTTTCCCTTATAAAGTAGAGAGAAAAATTAACCTACTGGAGAAGGTTGTTGTAAATATTTAATAAAGGTAAAATATGGAAGGCACTTTAAACAATGCCTAGCACATCATAAATACATTTTAAGCATACATTATTGTCACTCTGTTGATATTATGTTGAACTGACCAAAGAATTGAAGCCATCTCTTAATTTTCAGGAGCTCAGAAACATTATACTTCTTATTTTATAATACTGTCTTTCACAAGACAGAGATTATAATTTACTCACTTGTTTTCCCTTGAGGGAGAGTCAGGGTTTCTTGAGAAAAACATCGAGGCAGTGCTTGAGAAGATAGAGGGGGCTTTAGACATTCCATACAGATACAATACGTAAGGAAGAGGGGTCCTAGAGTCACACCACTCTGAGACACCTGTCTACACAGCTTCTCCCTTGGCAACAGCCCATCCTGGGTTTTAACTCCCACTACACCCTCTTGTGCCATTTGCCTCTTGATTATGCGGAAAGTAGCTGATCCCGGATTGCAGTGTTTACTGTCTCCAACAGGTATTTGCAATCTGCTAGGAAGATGCTAACACAAGTAATCAATAGAGCAAAGAAAGATGAACCGCTGAAAAGAATATAATTAGATGGTAGAAGTCACCTCAAATATATTGTGGTTGCATTATTATAGGATTTTCTGGCTAAATTTAATGTGATTTAAATAGAGTATATTCATGGGATACCTGGCACATAGTGAAAACTGAGTAACTCTTAAATGAATGAATGATGAGATTATACAAAATGCTTACTAACATTGAGCCCATGCTACTTAAGAGATGCGCTTTATTTTACTAAGAGTGAAGAGATTTTCTTAGCACTTTGAAATATCTGTCAGAGTTGTTCCTCTAAATACTTAATGAGTCCCATAACATTGTGGTGGCCTGATGGAATTTGTAATTTAAAGACTACAGGTAAGGAGCAAAGACGAGCAAGCTTAATGATTTCCCTGAAGGAAGGGAACAACCTGAGTACTAAGTATGCAAGATCTAATAGAATTGAGATGCCAATCTATGCCAACGCTTTGCAGGGTCATTTGGCGCTGTATTTAATTATGCTTTAAAGACTTGATTCTAAAGCTTTGCCATGGGAAAGTACTGGCATTGGAGTACAGTACACCCAGAGTCATGGCTAGCACGCACCTATGAGCGGTGTCAGTCACGGGACTACAGTTTGCCTGGCCCTCCAGTTTCATGCATGGGGACGGCCTTTCATGCGTTTAAATTCCCACTGTGTTACATACTAGCTGTGTGACATGGAGGAAGTTAATTAAGCTCTCAATGTTCAGTTTCCTCTGCTGTTAGCTGGAGAGCTAAACTGGGGACTTAGTAGCAAGCACCGTTATTTAGAGCAATGTCTTGCTTATTGCACTGCCTCTTGTTAATGAACTGTGGGAGGCCGTTGACTTTGGATCTGTATTAGTACAGGCATTTTTGTACGAATATTTTGCCTTGCTACCCAAGGGCAGTTTTATAGAGGGTAATGGTTAAGTACACAGATTTGGGGCTCAGATCCCCAAAGTTGGTCTTGTGGCTCTTCCACCTAACATGCTTTGTGACCTCAGGTGTATGAAATACTTCTTTTCAGCTTCCTCCTGTATGATATGGCAATGATGGTAGCACACACCTTGCAGTAGTTCTAGGAGAACTGAATGAACTGGCATGCACAAGTGTCTGGAACAACCTCAGTGGTATATTAACTAGCAGTCAGATATCTGTTTAAATAAAGTCTGAAAGGACCCAAGGAGCTGTAAACTGTTAATGTGAAGAAATGGGTGACTTACGTTGTGAGTTGTGGGGACCGCTTTTCCCTATAAATGAGCTCCTTGAGTTCACTGTGTCACCTGATTTGATCGTCATCAGAAAGATGTGGGCTTTCAATTTTCAGTTACTATTTTGGTGGACATTCTCATTATTCCAAAATTCAAGATTAATGAAAATGGTGGACAGAATTATGATTTCAATCCGCAAAAAAAAAGACAAAATAAATGTTTTGAATTAGGCCCAGAGGCTTGATAGGATCCTGTCTTGAATATACATGTACATATGAATGTATGTTTATACAAGTAAATCTATGTTTACGTATGTATATGCATGTTTGTATTCATTTTTTCACTCCCCACAATTCACTTCCTTCCCCCTTTCCCTGTTTGGCAACCACTGGGATGAATTCAGTGTTTTGTAAGAATGTGTATTCTCATTCTGTGTATATATATGCATTATTTACATCAAGCTTATTGTGAAACTTGCATTGCATTTTGCTCCTTAATTTTCTTTTATCACTTGATTTTCGAAGCAGTCCACTTTGCTTTGTGTTTGTCTTGCTTCTAATGCTGTGCGTGCTGGGGGCGGTAAACATCACGTGTCACCTGTCTATTCCCCAAGTGCTGGACACTTAGATTGCTCCCAACTTCCTTCCACCACAGCAAATGCCTTCCTTCACAGACGTGACAGATGCTGCCCGAGAATTTCTACCAAAATTGTGAAGTTGTTATTTTCCTGTCTACTACTACTAAGAATTCTGATGACAATCTGATTATTATAGCTCTAGAGATATGAAAAGAAGCCTGCCTTCAAAAGTAGTTGGGGTACTTGGCTAGTTCATTGAAAATTTATTTAGACTGGGGATTTGTAAAAACTCATAAGCAATTTAAAGATTTTGTTTTTAACTTTGAGTGTTTTAAGCATACCTTCATTAGCTTTTTAAAAAGTATAGGGTCAAGGCATTTCTTTTGTTATATATATTTACTTTTTGGTTTGCTTTTAGCATGGATCAAGTTTTGGGATTCATTTTCATGTTTCTTTTATAAATGAACATGTTAAGTGCCTTTATATATTTTCCTTTTTTACTTTACTCAGAGTGAAATAAAGTACATTATGAAGAAATCAAGTTCTCACTTCTTTCTGATTTTAATTAGTTATCCTGCCAAAGATTCTTGTTTTATCAAATATTTCCTAAGCATTCAGCTTAGTTTTCATTACGGCAATTGCTGTTTTTCTCTTCACTGTCACATTTTATTAGTTTAAACCTGTCACCGATAGCTGCACAGAACAAAAGAAATGGAATTCTACAAAGGGTTTTAATTTGGAGAAGCCCCAGTTATTAATGTGTCTGGACCTCAGGCTTTCTTTAGTTACTTGGGAGCTTGGAGTCTGCAAGCCATGTTTTAATATTTTTAATAAGCATAAAACTGTACTTTAAACTCAAAGTTTAAAGACTTGGTAGACGCAGAGGCGTATCCCGCACTGGTATGGTGGGTTTGTAGAAGGCGGTTTGCAGTCTGTCTTTTGTCCTCCTTGTAGCCTCGGTGTTTGGCCTCGTCTGTGGCACACAACTGGAGAATAAAATAAACATTTGTTCAATAAATGAATGAATTAAAACAGGGAGACCCCTTAAGTGTGATATCTGAGGTTATCCTATCTTATCTGAACATTTTGGTGTTGTGTACCACATTTAAAGAACACCTCCGGGCTACTGCATTTTAAATAGAAATTCAAGGAGTATTTTCTTTTGCTTTCCTAAGAAAAACAGGCACCGCCTTCCCCTTTTCTCTATGTTAATGATGCTTACATTCTAACAGAGGGGGGCTAAAATATTTTTGTACAGATTTATTTTGCAGAGTTTTTACTGCTGATTGAACTACTTTGGTTTTGCATAATTACAAGAAAAAAATCAGAGCAAGTTTTTTATTCTGTATGCTGAGAAAGAAAGGTATAATAGATGACTGGCTGGCAAATGTCAATTACATATTTATTTACTCCTTTAGTCAACAGATATTTATTGTTATTCTACTGGCCAGTTACTATGATGCAAATATTGACAAAGTTACCTGCCTCGTGGGGCTTACATTCAAATCAGGTGGAAGTTAAAAAAATCAAAGAATAAAATGGAGTCTATAAATGATCAACCATAGCAATGATATACTCTGATAAGAACTAGGAAGTAAACCAGGGGCAGTTGCAAAAGACAGTGAGTAAGAGAAGACACAGGCCTGCATTCTTGGATGACTGCCCTGAAGAGGCATCGTTTATGCTGTGATTCGGAGGGTCAGGAGAACCGGGCACATTCTCGGAGGGAGCTTTGCTTTGGGGTTCTCTCAGATGTTCGTGAAGTGCTTCAAGGAAGCTAAGAGGTGTGTGAAATCTAATAAAGATAATCCATTTGTGAAAAGTGATGCCAGTTCAGATCCCCTTCCAAGCCAAGGCCATTTAGGACTCCTGCAAACACCGCTGGCACTCCGCACCCAATCTTCCAGTGGAAATGTTTTCGTGCTCATTTTTCTCTCAAAGAATCTTGTGTATAAGGTTGGACATTTCCCTCCCTCTTATCCTTCTTTTATAGAAATGCATAGCGTGGCAAAGGAACTAAAAAAGAGACAAGATGTGACCAGTCAGCGTTAAGAACTGGGATAGCTCATTCTCAGCAGATTAAGGGCTGTTTCCTAGCTCAGATCATTCTGTTCTATGATTCTCACTTTTCCTCTTTGGCCTCTCCTTTCCGTTATTACACTGCTCATTAGCATTTCTATTAAGCGGTCCTGAAGAGGGGAAAAATCAATCAAGGAAAGGATCTTCAATTTAAGGCTTGGTGGGTGAGAAGTGAAATCCATTGGCTACAATCAGCTTAGTTTGGAATTCTCTGTGGATTCTCTTGATCCACATTATTTCTGTCCCTGCATAGACCAACATGAGTTGATGATACTGTGTAGAATGCATGCATACAAAGTTAAGGATTTTTGGAGGAGAGACGTACTTAAACTAAAACCTGTAGGTTAAAAAATTATCTAAAAAAATAAAATAAATTATTATTTAAATTATTTGATTACTATATGAAGAATACAGAGGGGAGGCTAGTAGTAAAAAGAGATTCTACTTAAAAGGCATGTTGTTTCTCATAGTCATGGGTCCAGGACCTTACAATATGTGTCTTCACATCCTAGAAGTACCTGACCCTGCATATTAAAAATAGGCTGGTTATATTTGCAGCCGCTTGTTATTCCGGACAATGGCCTTTAACTCACACAAGCTGAGTGCCTGTTATTTATAGTCCAGGGCCTCAAAAATAGTGTATTTGAGATATTGACAGTAAGTGTGAGAAAAACCCAAGCGTGTAACACCCACTCATGATCATCCCTCTCTTGGTGTTTGCAAATCTTTTGAAATTCTCTTTGTTCTTTCTTTTCAGACCTGAGGCTTTTTCTTTTGAATGGCCCGCCATGTTCCCAGAAGTTCCAGAGCCGTACACCTGTGGGTACTTCAGGAAAAGGAGAACCTAAGACCAGGTTCCATGGGTAGGACAGAAAAGGACACAGGTTCTGTGTCCTTGGTGGAGATGGGTTTGTGCTGAACTTGCAAAATGTACCAGTTCAGTGTCATCTGTTTTCAGTATTTCCTGAACAATTGATTTATCCCACATTATTAATGAACTTTGCAGCAGTTCCACTTGTCAGAGCCTACTCTGTAGGGGTCAATAATGAGAGGAAACCTGATGTTAGTGAATCCAGCTTAAGTGATTCTGTCATGCTAACGATTCAATATATCAGGACAAATGTCAGCTTCTTCCAATATGTTAATTCCTCTGATCCTATTTGCATAAACTACAGTCAATGAAATACAAGCTCCCCCTCTAAGACAGTTAATGGAGGTTTGTAAAGGATTTTTAATTTACTTTTTTCTGTCTCCTCCAACATAAATTCTTGAGTTGAGAGAGAGACAGAGAAAGAGCAAGGATCATAGATTGGGCCAAGGATGAAAAATGTTTCAAAATCCAAATTGTAAAAGAATATAAAATGTACAGATATAGTTTGGTCTTTTCCTAAGAATTCCATGCATTTGTATCTACTGCTTTCAATAGGAATATTAACTTTCTAAGGAAACTTAATCACAAAGTGTTGATGAATATTTCTTACATTTTGGGTTAAGGTTTTAGTTTCTCTAGTTTCCTGAAATAATTTACCAGTTCATTAGTTTTCCCAAAGGATGGTTAAATCTGGGTTTCTCATCTCTGCCATTTACCCTTCTTATCTCCTTAGGCCACAGACACATGATAGCAATGTTTATTGTGTAATTGGTACTTCTTTTACTCTCAGTTCTGTGTGCCTAAACATCACAATTTACAATTAAGATTAAGAAATCGGAGTTTCTTTCTGTGATAAAGTACATAGCTAACCTACTTGTTCAAATAAGTCATATTTTTCTTTTCTTCTTTCTCCTAGTTCTTCTTTCAAGAGCTAAGGTTTCTATTTACTTGGAGTTCTTTTTACAAGTCTTATCAATTAATGAGCAACTGGGATTTATACTGTTCTGTACCATTATTTGTACCATTGACAACTGTATTTTTTATCTGTACAAACCTCTCTCTTGTCTGGTAATTCCTTGTGTGTTTTTGTGATAGGGATCAACATTTTACTTTTCTACTTACACCATTTCATACACACTACTTATTCATGTAACCTTGATAAAGACTAAAAAGGCTCACAATAGACCTAGAATTTTGTTGCTGACATTTGCGTAAGTAGTCCAATGCCCCCTGCACAGTTCCTAAGGTAGTTTTCTGTCTCACTTAAAGTGAGACAACAATATAGTGAATGGTAGTGGCACCATCAGTCAACAAAGCAGCATCAGCGATGCGAACTGCTTTTTCCATTTTTACTGCAGTGCTTACACCCAGCAGCCTGACGACTTGTTCCTCTGTCTATGTTTAAGGTTGCAAAATTACTTTAATAAAGTTACCTAAATCATTGCCCTTATCTAAGTTTCTATGTGTCACAAACACCGCTCCATGGTTAGTTTCAAATGTGCAGAACTTTAAACGTCAGTGCAGTGTTGTCTGGATTGTACTTTGGTCATTATTTTCCCTAATGCACAGAACTTGGATTAGTGTTTTTACTGCCTATGATGAATAGGTAGGAGTGTTTTATTAAGGCCCCTGTACAATGTGAAGAAGAGGGCCATGGACCTGGATGGCAGTTCTAGGTACAACAAACATTGTTAATTTCCTGTCACCTTTTTTTGCAATTCTGTACCATTTTTATTGTTTTTGTGTTGTTTTGTTTTTGTGCTTTTCTTTTTAAAATAAAAAAGGAAGCCATTAGCAGCACCTTCACTTTCTGAAGATAGCTTCTGCCATGCAAATAAGAGAAGTATTTTCACAGATAACTTTAGAGTTGAATTGATTTTCAAATTTACTTTGCTGAGTCACTTAGATTTTAAATTCCATGAGTCTAAAGAGTGATTTTCCTTTGTTTCATATAATGTTGAGCATAGTGTTATGCCTTGTAGTGAAGGATGTCTGGATATTGTGTAGAGTTTTTCCAAGTAGTAAAGTGTCTTTGTGGCATCAGTGTTGCTTTAAAAAGTGTTGATGTGTGATAGGGGCTGGGGATTTAGCTCAGCGGCAAAAGTGCCTGCCTGGCAAGCGCAAGGTTGTGAGTTCGGTTCCCGGTACTGGAGAAAAACCAAAATAAATAAATAAATAAATAAAAAGTATTGATGTGTGATTGATATAACAAAGGCCATATATACTTAATGTATAGAGCTTAATGAGTTTTGAGATAAGTGTACGCCATAGAAACATCCCCACAATCTGTATCATGAACATATCCATCATCTCAAAATATTTGCTCCTACTATTATTATTTATTATTACTACTCTTTTTGTGTGCATGTAAAAACAGTTAACTGAAGATATACCATTTTAGCAAATTTGAAGTATACAACACAGCATTGTGAACTCACTACTGGCACTATGCTCTATGGTAGATCTCTCGACTTACTCATCTTACATAACTGAGACTCTATGCTTTTAACCAGTAGCTCCTTGTTTATTTCTCTCCCTACTCCCTGGTGTCCACCATTCTACTCTGCTTCTTTTGAGTTTGACATCTGGTAAGCGGCCTACTGTAGGGCTTGTCCTTGAATGTCTTTTTAAAGTCACTCGTAATGTACTACTACTCACATTGTTATAGATGGCGTGATATTATTCTCTTTGAGGTGGAATAATATTTCCACTGTATGTGCACACTATATGTTCTTTATCTTTTTATCTATCTGTGGCCATTTAGGTTGTTTCCATGTCTTGGCTATTGTGAGTAATGCCTCAGAGTACACGTGAGTGCAGATGTTTCTTTGAGATGGTTGTTATAAATCCTTTGGGTATGAACCTGGAAGTGGATTGTTGAATTATATGGCAATTCTGGTTTTACTATTTCAAAAAATTTTCATATGCTGTTTTTCACAGTCACTGCACCAATTTACACTCTCATTGACAGTGTCCAACAGTTCTCTCTCTCCACATCTTTGCAACACTTGCTCTATTTTATTTTTGATGCTAACTATCGTAATAGGTGTGAGCCATACTAACAGAGTACAAAATTCACTGTGATTTTTACTTACATTTCCTTGGTGATTAGTGATATTGAGCACATTTCCCTCTACCTGTTGGTTATTTGTATGTCCTTTTTGGGAGAAATATCCATTCAGGTCGTTTGCCCTTTTTAAATCAGGTTCTGTATATTTTTGCTCTCAGGTTATTTGAGTCCTTTATGTATTTTGAATATTAGGTTCTTATTGGATATATGGTTTGCAAATGCAGTAAAACCTTGGTTTGTGAGCACAATTTGTTTCAGAAACATACTTATAACCCAAAGAATTTGTATATCAAAACAAATTTTCCCATAAGAAATAATGGATACTCAGATGATTTGTTCCACAGCCTCCAAAAATTCATTCAAAATGATTAGAATACTGCAATGCAATACAAAATAATAAAGAAATGCAAAATATAAAGAAAAATAAACAAATTAACCTGCATTTACCTTTGAAAATCTTTGTGACTCATGTGAGGGAGACAAGAGAGAGGAGGGTTATTGTGTAGAACAATTTTCACTATCACTGACAGAATTACTGCTGTATATTGGTGCAGTGGAATCTTTGTTTTCATGCAACCTTAACAACACTTGCTTCTACCTCCTTTTGAGGATTTTGCTGAAATGTGACATTGCATTATGGTTAGACTCATTGCTTGCACTGCCTCAGCTTTATTTGGGTGCTTTTCTACAAAATTTGCCACTGTTTCCTAGATTTTACACATCTCCCTAATCTCATTTGAGGTGAGGAATTCTTCTACGTTTTTATCCTCCTTTGCAGATGAGATCTTCATATCCTATTGCTTTTGGGAAGATTATCGCCCACAATCCTGCAGCATGTGGGTTGGGGGAGAAGAGAGAAGGAGTGGGCTAGTTGTGATCATGTAACATTCAGTGTCAGGTACTACTCATATTGCCAGACATCACTCTTTTTTCAGGTTAAAATTTCTTAGAAATGTTTGCTCATCTTGTGGAACACTTGTGGAACAAGTTACAGTCTAAGGTTTTACTATATTTCCTCCCTTTCTGCAGATAAATTTACCATTATCATTGGTTATTTCCTTTGCTAAGTAGAATCTTTTTAGTTTGATGTAGGATTGCTGGTTTATTTTTGCTTTTATTACTTGTGACTTTTGATGTCACATCCAAAAAACCATTACCCAGCCCATTGTCCTAGATTTTCCCTCTATAGTTTCATAAAGAACTTCTATGGCTTTAAGACTTATATACTAGTGCTTTTGTAATGTTGAGATGATTTTTTTTATGGTGTGAGATAAAAGTCCAATCTTATTTTTCTGCATGTAAGAATCTTTTTTTTCCAGCAGTATTTATTGAAGAGATTCTCATTTTCCCATTGTGTATCTACTCTTGACAACTTTGTTGAAGATTACTTGGGTATACATGCAAAGGTTTATTCTTAGGCTCTCTATTCTGTTTCATTGGCCTGTGTTTTTACATTACTATGATGCTGTTTTGATTATTGTAGCTTTCTAATATAATTTAAAATCAAGAAGTATGACTCTTCCAACTTCATTCTTCTTGTTCAAGATTGCTTTACCTATTCACTCTCTTGTGGTTTCACATAAACTTTAGAGCTTTTTACTATTTCTTTAAAAAATGCCATTTGAATTCTGTAAGGATTGAATTTACTCTATAGATTGCTTTGGGTAGTATGGCATTTCAACAATACTGATTCTTCCAATCCATGCCTACAGGATATTTTCCATGTATTTGTGTCTACATCAATTTGTCTCATTTTATTTTAGTTTTCAGTGTATAGCTCTTTTACATTGCTGGTTAAATTTATTCCTAAATATTGTACTTTGTTTTTGAAGCTATGGTAAATAATATTAATTTTTGGATATTATTAAATTGTAGAAACACAACTGATTTTTATATGTAAATTTTTAAAATTCTGAAACTGTTGATTTATTAGTCTATCAGTTTTTGCTCTATAAATTTACTTTTTCTACATATTTACCTTTTATCACAGATTACTTTCATGTGCTTTTGTATTGTTACTTAATGTCCTGTTTTAACCTAAAAAACTCTTTTAGTTTGTGTAGTGTCATACCATCTTCTTCTTGGGAGGCTGAAGTGAGATGATCATGAATTTGAGGCCAGCCAGAGTAACACAGTGAGACCTTGTCTTAAAACATGAAGCAAGAGACAAAAATGAAAGAAAAAAAATGAAGCTCCATTTAGCATTTCTTATAAAAGGAGTCCTAGCATCCTAGTAGTGAGAAACTACCTCAGCTTTTATTTGTTTGAAAAGCCTCTATTTGAATTTCATTTTTAAAGGAAAAGTTCTGTCTTGTCAGGAACCCTCCCCCTGGCACTTCAGGGCTTCATCCCTCTCCTTCACGTAAGGTTTCTGCTGAGAAATCTCATTATAGTCTTATGATGGTTCTCTTGTAGGTGGCAAGTACTTTTTCTTGCTTCTTTCAAATCTTTTGTCTTCTACTTTGGACAAATTAATTTTAATACATTCTATTGTAGATGTCTTTAGATTCAACCTATTTGGGGTTCTTTGGGTTGATGAATCTGGATCTCCATTTCCCTCCCCAGATTTAGGAAGTTTGCTTTCACTATTTCTTTAAATAAAAATTTTGCTCCTTTTCCTCTCTTTTCCTACTTCTGTTTCCATAATATATATATTTGTTTACTTGATGGTATCTGGTAAATGCTATCAGCTTTCTTCAGGCTTTTCTACCCTTGTTTCTCACTGGGGATAATTTCAATATCCTCCAGGTGGATAATTTCAATGACATGAGTTTATGGGTTCTTTTTTCTGCTCAGCAGAGTCATTCTGCTATTGAAGTTCTCTACGAAATTTTTCAGTTCCAGCACTGTATACTTCAGCACCTGAATTTCTCTTTGGTTCTCTTTTTATGGTAATTTTTATCTTTTTGTGGAGCTTCTGTTTTTGCTCATGTATTGTTTTCTTAATTTTGTTTAGTTGTCTGTCTGTGTCCTCTCATTGCACTTTGAGATGTTTAATATGATTGTTTTGAATTCTTTGTCCGGTAATTTGTAGGCCTTGATTTCTTTAGGATCAGTAACTAAGAACTTCATTTTTTTTTTCTCCTTTGATGTTGTCATGTTTCTTTGGTTCTTCCTTACCCTTCACCAATTAGTACTACCAAAGATTCTGGGGGTGCCTGATTTAGCAAACCGTGCCCCAGCTACTAAAATCTGACACTGATCGAGAGCCTGTGCCTTCCCTTTGCTGTTAGATACTCACAGGCACTTTAGCTATGTGGCCTCCCTCAGTGTACTGGCTGAGGGCAATGCCCTGAGTGGCTGAGGAAGCTGAACTTTGGCTTTTCTCCTTTCCCTCTGTGGAATTTTGCAGGGCCAGGGACTCTCTCTTGAGACTGCAGTATACTGGCTTGGGGGAAAAATCATGTGTGTCCCTTTCAACACTTCTCATTGAAGTGTTCTCCTTGCTACCATAACTTCCCTTTGGATTTTGAAGTAGTCACAAAAAGGTACTTTTGACTGTGGATGGTTAGAGGGCTGAGACTTGCTATCCCACCATCTTGCTATTTTACTCCTTGCATCTATTTGTAATGATTTATTAAAGATAGGAGGGATATCCACAAATTAGGATTGGTGGCTATTGGAAACTCCGTGAGTGTTAAATTTATATCTTACTCATCTCTGCTACTAAAATCCATTAACTTTACTGGAGTCAAGCAACTGATGGTAGAAAAACTGCCTAAATAATCAGGGCTCCTTTGGCCCTGCTCCTTCCATCTACAAGTTCAGGGCTTCCTTGCCAATGTTTTCCAGACCTGCCCGCTGTTCCCCCTCTCTCCTCTCTTATGTCCTGCAATGCCAGACTCTCTGAGTGCTGAGTCATCAGCTTGCTCTCATAACCAAATTTGGGCTCACGTCCTACCAGGACCATTGAAGAAAGCACAGAACCTTCTCTCTTTCCTTGACACCCATGTCTACAAGTGAGATGCCTTGTGGAGTCAACACTCTTGGGTTTTCTTATCACTTCACAGTTACAAAGGGGAAGGCGGGCAATTAAAAGCCTGAAGGAGCTTGTTTTCTGTACTCTATCAGTTATTAATAGTGCTTGATTTTGGAAATTCTCTTAGTCTCTCTGATTAATAGCATCATCTTCAAAACAGGCAGGATCAAATCAGTGAGTGTATGTGTAGGTGCTACATAGTATTTATATGCAATGTATAGTATATGCTTGTATATGTTAATATATACCATATTGTATATAGTATGCACATATATAAGATAGACTGTTAATCACTCTTTCAAAGTTAGGCTCTGTCTTGCTTTTTCTCTGCTGTTCTTTCCCTTTATTCCTTCTTTTCTGCTCACTAACTGTCTCCCTTTCTTCCTTACCATCTGTCTTCTCTCCCTCTCCTTATTTTCATTTCATCCCCTCTTATTCCCTCTCTCAGCCACTTTCCCTCCCTTCCAGACAGCTCCATGTTGGGGATTAAGATTTCAACTTAAGAATGTGGGGAAGACTTATTAGTTCATAGTAGTGCAAGAAATCCTAAGTGAGTTTAAAAAAACTTTTAACTGTGTTCTTTAAAATATTGTTTCAACCTATATTTTCAATCTTCCTTTGGAAGCTGAGATAGATGATTTATAGAGAAATTATTATGTAAGACGTGCTGTGTTTAGTGTTTAACCAATTTCATTAAATCTTAACAGAAACCCTTCAATGCGAGTGTTTTCCTCATTTTCCAGGCAAGCTAACTGCAACTTGTGTAGGTTGCGCAGCTTTTCCAGCGAGGCACAGTGCGCTAACAGTATGTGTTGCCTGCAAGCCCAAGCTGAGTGTTTCTAACTCAGCATAATATGTAGCTGCCCAAATTCCCATCCATTCCCACTCCTGTGCTTATGTCCTAATCTTTCTTTTTCCTTTCTCTTCATGTGAAATCCCCAACACTCCTATTCATCTTACTGGCTTTCAAATCCCAGAACCACTGCTATTCCATCACTTGAGAACTTTCACCGTCAATTAAGTTTCAGGAACAGTTTTCCTTACTTGTAAAATAAAGCTAAACATGGCTTTCCCCTCTTCCTGCCAAAGCATTGATTCTCGGAGTCTGATGGACTCAGACTCTGATGGAAGGTATGGACTCTACTGATGAACAAATTGGCTTGTGCACAAATACATAAGTTACTTACATAACCTAGAAAATTCCTATGCTTCTTGAAGCCATCCATGGACTTAGATTTAACCTCTTTCAAAAGGTTGCTGCAAGGATTTGATAAAATAATGTGTGGAAAAGCTCCATACCAATATAAAATGACACATAAAGTAAACTGGTGTTCAATAAAAGATTAAATGAATGAATGAATGAATGAAACTTAGAACTGGTAGGGATTTAAAAGAATTCATCATTCCTGTCTTGAAGAACTGTGATTTTAGAACTTTCATTAACCTGTTTGTCTTATGTTTACTTGAATCTAGGAAGGAAATAAAATTCTTTTTTCTAAACTGAGATTTCTGTGATACACTGAGGTTTGGAGGAAAAAAAAATCTGTGAGATTTAGAATCTGAAAAACCTGTTTTGAATCCCAGCTCAGTCTTTTTCTATTTACATATAATTTTTAGGAGTCTTTAACCTCCATCACACCTTTTTATCTCTATATGATAATAAGAATACTGCATACATAAATGCACACCTAGTTAAAGACAAAAGGCTGTACTAATGGTCAAATGGGATAACATATTTGAGAGAGCTCTTTACAAACCCCAAAGTACTTTACAGATGGAGTTGTATTTGTTTTCATGTGGAGCAGATTGACAAAGGGGGGAGGTAAATAAGGAGAAGGAGGTGCTTCAGAGACGTGGAGATGCCTCAGTCTTACAGAAGACTCAGGTTACGGATGGAGGATGTTAGTATGCACCACAGTCTGGCCATATCACGCTTTCCTAGACACTTTTACTGCCTCATTCTTTCCTTCCATCATTGTCCTTACTAAAACTTTAAACAAGTATGCCAAGAGAAAACTGTCACCTTTTTAAATAGCCTCTATTGGCTGGTTTTACTTTTCACCATCTCTGAAAATTGACATGTGACCAAAGCATCTCGCCTCTGGTAGCAAAGATGTTTGAGACTATATGTTCCTTTAATGCATGAAAAGCATAATGAAATTCAAGAGGGGCAAGGAAAAAGAAACAGCAGTAAATTTCTATGTAAATGGCTCATGTTGGCATGAGATCACCTACAATTCTCTTATTCCTCAAGAAGGAAATTGAGATTTGGGGAGTTGAAGTCACTTTTTTATAGTAGAATAAAAGCTCAAGTTCAGATCCTTATAATAAGGTCAGGGGGTTGATCCTAGTTGTCTCCAGCTACCGTTTGTTGGACTCACCAAAAACGTCAAGACCAGAGCACATAATGTGCCATCTTGTACTTTACTTAGGGAATGTCATCAAGACTTTGGGTTTATTATTGCGAGTGACTAAGTGGAAATGTAGATGAATGTTCAAGTGGCAGACTTTCCCACATTCACACAGAGTAAAGTCATCGTTACACCATGAAAACATTCCTTGGGCCCTACCATTTGATTTGAAGAATCTGTAGTAAATGATATGTGCAGGTCATTTGGCTTGATGGTGGTCAGATTTCCCTGATTCTGTTTATTCAGTGGTCTGGGCCATCATCCGGGGCATTTCCAGTTGGTTATGCTCCAGCCCTAGCTCCAATGTTATGCTACTTAATGCAAAGGGGGTTTTCTCTAGTTCTGTGCACTGCAGATGTGAGTGTGTTAAAGTTTCTAGGGACAAAAAGACAAGTGGCTGCTGCTTTGTTTTCTCATGCTTCCTCCATATATGAAACATTCTGATAGATCTGCAGGAAGAGATTTAGTTGCAGATGGCAGAGGTCAGTGTCTTGTGTATTCAATGTAGTCAATAATAAAGTCAGGACTTATGCTAACTGAATGCTAATCAGGAAGCACAAGGACCTTGGAAAGTCATTATGTCTGGTCATTGCTTCATAATATTACTCCAACAGGCTCAGGAGGCCAATGCAAGGAGATTTTTAAACAAGTATCAAGAAAAGGCCAGAAAAATAAGGAAACAATTGAAATGCTACATAGATTCTAAGATTCATGTGATACACTAAGGCTCAGCAGAAGGAGAATTTTAAAATGTCATTTCTTTGTAGCAAAGGGAATACTATTATTTTCTGTTGAAGGAAATCTGGTCTTCATTCAAATCTAAATGTTATGTTTTTCTTGCCTAAATAGTACGATTCCTTCTAAAGATATCATAGGCTTCCACAGGCACTAATTACAGGCCCTTCAAATGAAGTTACTCCCATATGACTAGTAACACTTCTAGTGGGTGAATATTCCTGTATAGCTGCATTTGGGTGAACGGATAGGGAGAAGCAAAGGCTGAGAGGCTGGTACAGAGATGCTTCTAAATATGAACCAGCACCAGCACCTAGCTCCCATCTCTGCATGGTTGTCCAGGACTCAACTCTGCACCACACAAAGACTGACCATTGATCCTCTGTCTATACACTTGAGCCAGATGTGGTTTCTCCCTCTGTCTCTTTCTAGTCCTTCATTCTTTATCCTCAGGGGACATTTATGCCCCCAAAGCAGAGAAGGAAGCCGTGTGGCAAAAGTCAGACACACAAAATAAAAGAAACTTGTTAGGAGGTAAGGATAAGGCCCCCCAAGGGAAGCACTAGCTGTTGCATTGTCCATAAAGAGAAAAGAAATCCTAATTCCTCAAGGCAGACACAGTGAGATCTTTCCTCCATATTAGTCTCTGCGTGCTGGGAAATCTTTATTTCAAAGGCTTTGCTAATCAACTAATGTGAAAAGATAAATATGTAACGTTAGACCTTACAATAACTTTAGAGTATGTACTATTTTCTCTTGCTATTTTATATATCTGTGCACCTGTCTACTCACCCATTTACTGATCTTCCCATTTCCTACCCACTCATTCATGCATCCATCCACTCATCTGCCTGTCCGCTGATTCTTAAATTGGCCTGTCATGATTTCTAAGAACATTTGTAGTCTATTTGGAAGTTCTCGTCTTTTTAGACCGTAGACCTCTATAATTTTCCTCTGCTCTTCCTATACGGATAGTGGCAGCATGCACATCTTGTGGCTATTGGCAGTGTACCCTACTTGTCTTATTTTGGATTCAGGTCACCTGGATCTTTGTCATTAGGTTTTGTTGTAAATATAATCTATAAGTTTCTGGTTGTGCTGCTTCATTGTGTTCTCTCTTTTAATAGAGAGTTGGGAACTGCTGCTATGACACTGCTACCTCCTCAGATCTATTCTAATTGCTTTGAAGAACAAATGATTTAAAAATCTTTGTGAACTTTTCTATTAGAAGGACAGCCTTCAGTTTCATCTGAGCAAACTACCTAGGAATTCCATCAGAATTTGGCTTGAAGTAACATGTTGCTCTAGACCTGCAGGGCTTTCCATTGCTTTTGCCCTGAGAGGGACATACAATGGCTAACTTTTTATTTCACTTCACATTGCATTTTTTTGAGATAGGTTATCACTATGCAGTTCAGGCTGGACTTGAACTCACTATGTAGCCCAGGCTGGCCTTGAACTTGCGGTTATTCTCCTGCTTCATCCTCCTGAGTGCTGAGGTTACAGGTGTGCGCCACCATGTCCGGCTCACATTGCACCTTAAGCTCTTTGTCTGCTGAGGTGCTGTGTCTACCCTGGACACATAATGCATATCATTCAATTGGCTAGCTACTTAGTTCTTGTATATCTTTGTCATTATTTGGAACTTCAGTATGAATTTAGAGCTTCAGCCTTAATAAAACTCAAGATACGTAAAGAACATATATATGATATATACATGGTAAATGTATATACATGTACATATATTTATATATGAAGTAACTCATATGATTTACCTAGTTAATTTATAAGATTTCAGTGTTGAAGCATATTCACAGATCCTCTCATAAGGTTTCTTTCTTGTCGTTATTGGCATTTGGGGCCAGATAATCCTTTGGAGACTGTCCTGTACACTGTAGTAGCATACCTGGCCTCTACCCACTAGGTGTCAGTAGCACCCCCCAGTTGTGACACCCCCAAAATGTCTCCAGACAATGCCAAATGTCCTGGGTGGGAATGGGAGGGTGGATGGTGGTGGCGTGCTGCGTGGGGGTTGCCACTGTTGAGAACCCCTGGTTGCACAGTTCTATCTCTTTATAGTTGAAGAACAGGCAGAGAGAGGGGCAATCACTTATATGCAAGTTTGCACCATTGTATCAAACTGTTTTCTAGACTGTCCTGGTGGACATAATCACAAAACATGGCTAATTATGTCTACTAATACCTTATACTTTGAAACTGAAGACTTACAAGATTTTGGAACTAAGCATGTAGACTTTTATGGACGAGCTTATCATTTAGACAGTTTCTCCTGTGGATATCAACTGCAAGAAGAAAGAGTGTTCACTGTTGGCTCTTGGAATGCAGACTCACACTCCACAGGCATGCTTTTAGACTTTGAGGGGAATTGGAAAGTAGTTGTTTAGACAATGGGATCCTGTGGGTTTGTTGATTTCTAGTAACAGCATTATTTTGAGATTGCCTTCTCTTTTGGAATTTCCTTTGATGGAGTTGGCCAAGATGAAGAAGAAAAATACTGCTAAGTATTCACCATCACTAAAGACTACTGGGAAGGCAGCCAAACTGGCAAAGGAACAGAAGGATGCTAGCATCTTTTTAACTAGTGGGAAGAATACTAAGTTCATTTTGGTAATGCCTTTTTCTGTCACCATCTGCTAGAGATTTATGACAATATACTGTTGCAAATCCTATTATATTTTAAGATATTTGGCAGAAATGTGGGAAGGAGAGAGAGAGAGGAATACAAAGAGTGTACATTAATAAATTTGGCACAGGTTTTTGTTAAATATATCTTAATGGGAGCATCACTAATTCTTTTGTTTGATAAAACAATGTCTTACTATTCACATGTTTTTCCTAAAAGCATAAGTTTTAGATATACTAGAAGAAGAATGTGAGGAAGACTTTCCTAAGTTTGTAGCAGTAAATCTGGCCTATGCAGTAGTTTCATAGATGATTTTAGACTGTACAGTGATATATATGCATGAAATATATTTTTAGATTCAACAAATCTTCTCTCTAATACTTTTTGTGAATGTCAGCCAATGTCAGCCTTATCTTGTAGGTAAGACCCCTAAAAAGATCTCTTTTCATATCTTAGGAAATTGTTCACTCTCTCCTCATGGAATCCACTGCAAGTGTTTCTTATTTTTTATTTCATTTGGTGGCAAATGATGTTTGAATAACATGGACATATAAAATGAAATAGAGGGGATTGTGGGACTCTGTTCTTTTCCCTTCCTCTCTCTTTCTCACACATCTTGACCACAGGTAAATGGTTTGGCTACATGCTCCTGCTATGATGTGCTTCCCTGCCACAGGACCAAGGGCAGTGGAGCAACCAGTTATGGGCTGAAGCCTCCAAAACTGTGAGCCAACTGAAGCTCTTCTCCACATTAGCTGATCACCATGGGTATCGGTTACTGTCCCAGAGCACTGACTGACGGCAGGGGAGCCTCACTACCCATGTGGACACTTAGTGTTCATTCCTGCCCCTCCCATGAAAAACTCTCTCCTGAGCAAGCTCTCACTGCATGTGTCCCATCTTTGAGACCCACTGGTGACTGACAATTGTTTTTAGATGATGTCTTTTGCAACCATTCCCATATACTTGGCTTAGGCCACCTGACCCCAGACATGGAAATGTTCTTTGGAAGTAATCAGTGACCTCAGAAGCAACTCCACTGTGGTAGATTAACTAATGGTCAACTTATAACACCCAGCTGAACTGGGTCAATGTGGTGCTGGGTGTGGAAGGCCCACCTGAGGACTGTTGCCAGCACATAAAAGAACTGGAGGGGTAGATGGTGCACTATTTGTTCTCCTGGAGGAGATTGTCATGCTGGTTTTCCTGATATGAACTCAGCTGTTCTCATCATCAGAGGAGCTTGAGTTCTCGCTGTTGCTGGGGATGGCTGTGGTTCTTTTTGGGGAAGCTCTGGTCCTTACCTGTAGCATTGCTTCCTGGACCCAGTGCAGATCCCTCAGCTTGCTGCCACAGATCCTTCATCCCACTGGCACAGACTTTCTAGCTTCTACCACTGGCCTTTGGACCTTCCTAGCATAGATCCTTGATACAGACTTGTATAAGGCATTGTCATGGGGTCTCGGCTTCCAGCGAGGACGTTGCCTTGGGATTCAGGCCCTCAGCTGGATTCTCTATGTCTCTAGTGTGTGGGCAGACTTCTTGTGCTTTTCTGCATTTGACTTTTTGGATGACTATTATAAAATAATCCTATAAGTTATATGTACTGTATTAAATCTATTTCCTTACAAACTCTGAGTACAACATCCACTTCTAAAGCCTTGTACATGACATTAGGTTAGTAAATATGACTCCAAGTGCAGGGTACAAAGCACAGAACATTTTTTGAATTGTTCACGAGGCAGTATAAGGGCCACTTTTGCGGGGGGAAGGGGAACAAAAAGAAAAGGTTGAAATTTAGAGACCCACTTGCCCTTTGGTGTGGTTACTCTTCATCAGTATTCATAGGTCCTGCATCCGTGCTTTGGGGCTGTCTTTCAAAATGGCAGTGACAAAATCTGTGTTCCTTTAGGAGTCCCATTGAGTTTTAAAAATAATTTTGTATCATTGAAGTTATTGTGCAGCTCTATCCTGATGAATATACGTCAGAGAAAGAAGTAGAACAATTTTGTGCCCTTTCCTTTTTATCTTTAATTCCGACCCTATTTCCCATATGCATTCCAAAGACAGAAAGATCTAAGAGTTCTAATATGTACAGTTATGTGCATTTGAACAAACTTTAAACTTCAGAGATTAAGGAAGCCTCCCTTCTCTGCAATGTGCTAGTGAGGAATGAAGAATAAGGAAGGAAGGAAACTCTTCTACAGCAATTATGCCTGGGAAAGAATTTAGTTTTTGTCAAGTTTACTGGTAATCCTGAATCTTCATATGGAAATGTGACTCATTTCTCTGAGCTACTTACACATACATTCAGCATATTGAAAGGAGTCATACACTTCTATCTTATACCCTCTACTTCCTCTAAAAACCATGTTAGCATGAAATGGTTAATACCGACAAATTTAATAGGATAAGTTAATGAGGGCTAATTTTATATAGAGAACAAAAGCGAAGCAAGAGAATAGAGTTTATGTATCTTCATTTCCTGAGTGGAAAGTTATCCAGGATGTTTTTGATAAGTTATCATGCTTTTATGTGAAAATAATAATTTGCCTGAAGAAGTGTTTGGGGAATCATCAAGTGCTAATCAAATATGAGTATATATTACCAAAGATTATTTGTAATGTAACCTGAGTTCCCTTCAGGCCTTACATAATGTGATTGTGGGATAACCTTTACAGAAACCACACAAAATTCACTTGTCTGAGTTCACTATAAACTCCAATGTTCTTTCTCCCTGTAGACACAGATTGAAAGCAACAGCAGTAGCCACCACAAAGCATTAAGTTATGCCTGGGGGCTGCTCCTCATGCTCTCAGAAACAGGTTGGGCCAGGATGATCTCCAGGTATGACAGTTAAGCTAGACTTTCAACTTGATTGGCATAGGAGCCACCTACAGATGAGTGAAACACATTTCTGGTGTTTGGGCCCTGTAGATGTGACTGTGGATATTATATCTGGCCCCTGGCTGCTTCCTCTTTGGTGCTCTTTCCCTGCTCTTCTTCCTGGTCACTGTAAATCAAGTAGCTTTGGTGCACCAGGTCCTTCAGCCATGATGATCTGCCTTGAAGCCAGCCAACCAGGGACTGGATCCCCTGAAACCGTGAGTCAGATAAACCTGTCCTCATAGTTGTGGGTATTGGGTATTTTGCACCAGCAATGGGAAAGTGGATTAAAGACACCAGGTGTCTTTCAGTGTTGCTCATTTCCATGTCTATCTCTCCTACTAGCTTTGTTGTGTCTCTGGGGCAGGGAAATACTTGATTTGAGTTTGTACTCTTGCAGTTACCTACCACATTACCTGGCTCATCCAGGATGACCAGTGATAACTGCTAAATGGAATTAACAGATTCTGCCTTGTCTTCCCACACACTACCTATTTCTCTTGGAAATGTTAGCAGCTGCTTAACTGTGCCCTCACCATAGTGATTAATGATGCAAAGAATTTTTCCCAGAATTTGTTCCCAGTTGGAGTAGAGGCTTGGGCATGAATGAGCTCTAGTACAGTTTCCAATTTCCAGGGACTTTTAACATTTTTGTTAACATAGGCTCTGGGTTCAGACAGACCTAGGTGTGAATCTTGCTTTTGTTATCTGCCTTGGGAAAGTTTCTTAACTTTTAATGCCTGACCTGGAGGAGCTCAATAAATGTATTTTGAGTGAATTAATGGTATGTGAGATTCATTTCTATTGTCCCTAAAATGGACTAGATAGATAGTATTGTTAAAGCATTCATCTGGCAAACTCAGGAGGAAGGCAGGAAAATATTTTGATGTTTTACAAATATCCTTTTGGGTATTCACTTGCCATTTTTATGCCCTTTCTACATACTTGTAATTACTTCTTAGATATGTATATATAAATTTTAGGAAAGATTATCATTTAAAATTACTTTGTATTACTGTGACTTCCTTTGTTGTCATACATGTGTTTAATTTTATCATCACAGCAACTGTCTGGAGTCATTGAGGTTACCATTCACATGTTCTTTAGAAAGAAATCTGAGCCCCAGAAACTATTTGCTTTACCTGAAGTTACAACAGTGTGACTAGAACATAGATTTTCTTAGACTCTGCCATGCTTTGCCCAATGATCTGTTTTTTTTTTTTTTTTTTTTTAATGGACATGATTTCTAAAATGAACTGAACATTTATTTATTTCTGTATACCAGGTCCTTTCAGTGAGACAGAAGGAAGGGGAGTAGAGCTCCAAGACATTGGGTGGCTTTTGTGCTAGTATATCTAAGTGACTGTTTTGATCTCTACAGTTAGTTTGTGGGTGGAATGTGGAAGAAGAGAAACAGAGGAATAGTCCATTAAGCCCAACAGCTGTGTTTGTGTTTGCAGCTGCTCCTGCGCACGCAGCGCCACTGGGAGACAGAATAGCTGGTCTCATGGCCATGGACAGGTTAGGGGTAAGAGCAACACAGCCTCCTTTGTGGGCATTTGGGGGACTCACTGAAGCATGGGAAAAGTGAAGAAGAAATACAAAAATCTTGTTCAAACCAAGATTCTCCACTTTGAAGCATGATTAGCTCTTCTTTTAAAAATAACAGGAAAGTCCGTGCCTGACAGGATCAAGCATACAGGTTAGCTATGGTAGGCTGCTGGAGGTGGACTGGCTGCTGATGGCTTCAGCTAGCTTAGAATGCTGGTTTTCTAGATTCTGGAGCCAATTGGGCATGTACCAGCCCTAGGTACTTTGAATATAGCAATGGGGAAAAATCCCTATTGCAATTGAGTTCACATATTAGGAGGAATAGAAAAAATAATAAATAACATCAATAAGTAAATGATATAATACATTAGAGGGTTATAAGTGCTATGGAGAAAAATTTGCTCTGCAAAGGGATGGGGTCCGTTACTGATATTTTCCTTTCTGTTCTGGCCCATGGTAAAATTTCATGGTTCAATTTTTTAGTGCTCAGCTTCTAATTCTTGGGCTGCCTTGATTCTCTCCCACTAAACCCATCTCATCTGCCTTTTGTTTGTATGGAAGAGTAGGACCTGAGGTGTGCGTCTGGTGGGAGTGAGTATGTTGTCTTCAACATGGCAAGGATTCAGGAGTGAGTAAAGAAAAGCACAGGAAAGAACAGAAACGAAAATCATTGTTGAGAGGGTAGAAGACATCAAAAGTCCATACTAAACTTCAGCTTTCTTTGCTTTTTGCTTGCTTTTTTAAAAATATATTTGTTCATCCCTAATATTGAGTTAGGTCTGACTTGTCTTAGACCCAGTTCCAGCTACAGAAAATCTTACTGTCCAGCAGAGCACTGTTTGTAATCTCCATACCATCCTTTTTCTACTTAAAAGAAAGTTGGGTATCTGCTGTCAGAATGAAATAAACACAACCAACACACAGAAGAAAGTCCAGGCCGAGGAAAGGAAGAGTCTGAAGAGAACACCAGGGTCAACATTCGGAAGCCTTGGAGTCTTCCTGTGGTCCTGGCCCATGGGGAGGATGGGCACCAGCTTACAGTGGCAGGAGAAGCTTTTCTTGCATCGCATTTCTTAAGGAAATTCTCACATTGGACAATCAGGGACGGAATGGGACAATTTCATCATTCACAGCTTTAGAGCAAGTGCAGATTTGTTGTGGGATGTGTTTAGTGTGGCCAGGAATGCTTTTCCATCAGTTTCTTCCCACCATCCTAAGGCTTTTGAAGAAGTCAAGGGATGGGGCTCTGGCCATGGGCTTGGAGCCAGCAGGATTTCCCTTGTCTCCTTTGCAAAGATGGGTGGGGGCTCAGGGCCTTTGGAGGGATAGGAGGATGATTTTTGTGACCATTTCCTTAGCCTTCCATCTGCTCTTGGCCCTTTGTCTACACTACAAACCAGTCCTGGCCATGCAGCAGAGTTAGACATGCATTCTACCTAACCACCTGATGCACGTGTTCACACTCGCCATGTGTGTACACACACACTTCACTTCAAACAGTCCCTCAACATTCCCTGAGCAATATTTTCTCATGTCATAGTGAACGGCTCTGATTTTTAAAATGCTCTCAGTTCTATTTTTAAACTGTTGCTTGTCACCAACTAAAAAATTAATTTCATGACTCACAAATTGGTCATGACCCGTGATTTGAAAAACAATACTCTGAATCATTTGTTCTCAACCAGCACAGCTGTTCAAACTTTACTTATTTGTGTCCCTAGATGATACAATACACATCCACTGATGTGTGTATGTGGTACAATGTCCCTAATGACTCCAGTGTTCCCCTTACCATCTCCTAGCCAATATTAAGTGACAAAATGCTAGGAAAAACCAACAAAAGGAAGAGAAGAGGAGGAATTTTTCCTAAGGCATAGAGCACAGCTGGTCTCTTCTTTTCCAGAGAGTACCAGCTCCTAATAGAAGAAAGTTCTAGATTCCAATTAGGACATAAGAAAGCCAGATGTGGTAGCATACCCTTTTCATGACAGAACTCTGGTAGGCTGAGGCAGGAGGTTCACAAGTTCAAGCCCCACCTGGGTTGCTCAGTGAGACCCTTTGTTAAAAACTAAGTAAATATACAGGTAGATGAATAAAAAATTAAAAAAAGAAGAAAGGGGCTGGGGTACACTCAGTACAAAGAACCTGTTTCAATACTCAGTAACACACACCCACAAGATATGAATGACTGCACAACAGTTTTCAGGAGACAAGTTGAATATATTGATTGAGTATAAATGAGACTAAATCTAAGGCAAGACCACCCGTTCTTAAAACTAGCCCTTTCATCCTTTGCATGTTTGAGAAAAGCTTTCTTTCAAGGCCAGAGTTCCAAATGCAGTAGTGCGCCTGTGTTCTTGAGTATAGGTGATAAGGATCTATTACAGCTGTATTTCTACCTCCATCTTTATTGGATGTCCAGAGGCCTGGCAGGGTTTAGTTTAAGTGTTCCTGGATTTTAGTTTCCCAGGATGCATTGTAGCAGGGTGACCAGGACCTTTGCAGGCAGCATCTGCATAGTAGAGAAACACACTGAGTCCAATACAGGGCAGTGATCTCTCTGGCTATGAGCTTTCAGCCCATGGAAAGGAAGCAGATGGTAAGTGTAGGACCTATCATATTTGATGTCTATCATATTTGATGCCTATCACATTTGATACCCAGCATAATCAGTCTTTAATAACTTTCCTTTATGTGACAAAATAATTCCCAGTAATAACTGGGAAATGAAACAAAAATTAGAGTTGAAAAGAAATGTGGTTGATATTTTGAAGTTGATCTTGATAGGTATAATTATGCTAGTAAAAAATAAAATTAAAAAACTTAAATAAAATAATAATGATACAAAAAGAGAACTGTAGAGGAGGACATTTAATTACAGTGACGTGGTTTGAACTCTTTCATGTCACAGTAATGAATGGTGACACAATAACTTCAATTTGTTTTTAAAACCTATCTTCTGCAAATTTGTCAATCACATTGTTGAAATTGGTCTCTGTATAGTCCTGTTCAGGGCCGTCTACCTTTGCTCATAGTTGATTGAAGGACAGTTTTTATTAAGTTATATTTTGAAATTTTTCTTTCTTATGGGAAGAAGCAGATAATCTAAAATAGTTAGGAGAGGGTTTAACTGTAATAAGACTTGTCAGAAATTCTTAAATGATCCCATTTCATGAGAACAATTACAGAAATTTCAATACTATCCATTTTGTTTTGCTTTTATTTCAATTTTAGAAGCTTCAAAAGGTCTCTGCAGTGCAAAAATTTCCACTAAAAAATCTTTAGCAATGACTTTGTCTTACATTTCTATCATTCTGTGAAATTGAGGTATTCCATCCTTTGCAAAAATGAAAAATTGACTGAACATTAGTCAGCATCAGGACCGTTTAACCCACTGCTGGACACTGAGTTACATAACTGAACTGACTCAGGTTGTTTCTTTGTCTTTCCATCCATTGTGCTATTAACATTTATTAAGAAATTGCTCCTTCAACACATGGGTGTGTAATACCACAGGGATTGGAGGGTCCAGATTGTGGCCAAAGCAAGCTCGAGCTAGTGTGTGATTGAAAGTTCTCTGAATTAACTGCCATGTAGAATATGATATTTATTACAGTGCAATGCAAATGTAGTGCTTGGGAGCTTATGGAGTGGATTGTTAACAATCTAGCTGATGTTTAGAACTGACAGTGCACTGTCTGAAGGAGACCAGCTGGTATCTGTGGTTTTGGTGATGCTGTGGATGAAACCCAGGGACTCATGCATGCTAGGCAGGCGCTCTACCACTGAACGACATTCTCAGCTCACTTGGTTTCCTTATGATCTGTTAAATTCTGTACAAACTCCCCTCATTGCCTCTGCTGGAGTGAACCTTCAGCACAGTCTCACCTCTGGAACATCCTCGGGAACAAGTCTTGGTGAAGATTAGCAGATTTGATGCCTGAACAACGTCCCAGTGTAACATTTGCACACTTCTGCCCTTCCTCCAGCACCCCAGATAGGTTCAGCAGCTCATCCCTCTCGAGCTTCTCCTCCTGTACTTGAGTGGTGAGCTTCTAACCCATGACTCTACCACTCCTCTGTGAGCAGATGGAGGGAGGTGGACACAGAGAGAGAGAGAGAGAGAGAGAGAGAGAGAGAGAGAGAGAGAGAGAGAGAGAGAAAGG
>NW_004955474.1:5760060-5776952 GCF_000276665.1 Chinchilla lanigera | reverse complement strand
AGAGAGAGAGAGAGAGAGAGAGAGAGAGAGAGAGAGAGAGAGAGAGAGAGAAAGGAGAAACATGAATTTCATGGCCAGTGAGGCATTTGCTACAAAGGACGTGAATCTTCACCTTGTACCACATTCTGGGTCTCAAGGTCTTGAGCCAGCAGCGACTGTTCTCTGTGGAGTGAGCATGGAGGGAAACCTATGCTTTGCTAGAGCCCAGCCTTAAGACAAGGGACAGCATGGGCAGGAGTCTGGATCCCAGCACTGCATCCCCAGAGCATTCACTGATTGGTTGTGCGACTCTGGGCCTGTGCCAAGTCCTCTGTGTGGAGCAGCCTCCTCAGGAAAGTGGGACCAGCACGGTGCCTGCCTCACTGAAGCTCTGTGGGACTCAGTGAGACGGTGTGTGCAAGGTGTCTCAGCCATGCCTCGTGCATAAACGAACACTTAATAAAAATTAGAAGGTTTGCCTTTTATATAATGATGAAAGGCATGAAATACATGCACAAATGAATATAGATAATTCTTTCATAGTTTAGTAAGAACTACAAAAGATTTTATTTCTGAGCCTGACTTCATTCGAGTTTAAGTGAAAACTGTTTTGTCTCATTAGTGGTATGGTTTTTTTTTTTTTTTTTTACATTTTCACTCTAGGCCCATGGGACTACACTGCATCTGAGTCCAAAAGAGGATCTGGGACCTCAAGTTACCTTCACTGTGCAGCAAATCAAATTTCTGTGAAAACTGAGGAGGAAAGCAAGGGGTAAGTTGAAGGGAGGAGACGCCTCAAGTATGTGAGGACCCAATCCTCACCAATGGATAAGTGCCCTGAAGAGCTTAGAGCAGACTTGCTGTTTAGAGCAGGGATCCATTTGGTTGGAACAGGAGGGTCACTGGGGGTCTGACCTGGAAAGGTTTGTTTCTTCCTGGCTCCTCCCCTCCTTCTCTCTCTGCCTCCTGGATGCCAGGCCCTGAGCAGCTCACCCCCTACCAGGCCTCTCTGCTACCCTGTCTTGGAGCCAGCGGGATCTAGACTGAAATGTATGCAAACCGTGAGCCAAACCACCTTTTCTCCCTTAAGGTGAGGATGTAGGGTATTTTGTCCCAGTCACAAAAAGGTGACTAAGACCTTTAGTCCCCTGACTTGCATACCGTCCAGGGTCCTTTACCACTCTTTTGGCCAGTGGCCACACAGCTGGGAATATTGATTGTGCTGCTCTGGCTGCCATTTTTAAGGATGAGGGCTTTACCCTCTCTTTCACCTGTTTTTGTCAAACAGAGGCAAACGTTAGAAGCTAGCGTGGGTTCACTTCCATTTTAAGTCCAAGACAGTTTGTCTCCTGGCAACGCAGGAATAGGCAACACAAAAAGCAAATAGGCATATTTCAGTGGAATTGGGATAAGCATTGTTTTTAGTGTCTGCACATGGGATGAGGTCATTTTAAAATAACTTTTATCACTAGGCATAAAAGAGACTCTACTATTCTTTTAATCTAAAATGCTTATTTATTTAAATGTTTTAATACTAAAAATGGCCATTTCTACTTCTTCCAAGAAGTGTCTATTCATTTTACTTGCCCATTTTTGATTGAGTCTTTTATTCTGGGTGGTCTAATTATTTTGAGTTCTTTACATATTCTAGATATTACCAGTCATCTGAGGAATAGCTGACAAAAAAATTTTTTTTTTCCTATTCTGTAGGTTTCCTTTTCTCTCTGTTGATTGTTTCCTTTGCTGGGCAGAAGATTTTAAATTTGGTATGATTGCATTAGTTGATTCTCAGTGCTATTTCTTGTGCAATTTGGGTTCTGTTCAGAAAGTCCCTGCCTGTGTCTATGAGTTCAGGAGTTTTACCTACATTATCTTTCAACAGATTAAGTACTTATGCTTTGATATTTATATCTGTGAACAAACATGCTGTAGTGAAAAAATTTTAAATATTAACAATGAATGCCATGATTTCTGACTAGCTAGCCAAAGAGAATGCTTTAAGAGACATGTCTGCAAAAAAAGGTTCCTCAGGGAAGCTTTAATAACATACATTCTTGTATTGGTTTTGGGGATATTTTTGCAAAGGGAACACAATATAATACAGGACAAGTATTTTATAAGATTATTTATAATAGTCACTCAAAGAATGAGATACAAGAAAGTGCAGGAAATCTGTCCACACATCAAGACAAAGGAATCTGGCTGAGGGCCTGGATCCCATGGAAATGTCCTGCATGAGTCCAGCTGAATACCTAGAGCTCATAATAGTGTCTCCCACAAACCCAACTAGCGGCCCAGAACCCATAACCATATCTCATGCAGGCCTGTTTCACAGATCTGTGCTGGCCCAAAGGTCAGTGGTAGAATCTAGGAAGCCTGTGCCAGTGGGATGAAGAATCTGTGCTAGCAGGCTGAGTGATCTACACTGGAGCCAGGAAACAATGTGCAAAGTAAGAACCAGAGCTCCCCTGAAGGATGCCACAGCCATCCTCAGCAACAGTGAGGTCCCGAGCTCCTCCAATGATCAAGATGACCAAGTTCCCATCAGGGAAGATTATGCAGCAAGCTTCTCCAGGAGGCTGAACAGTGTACCATCTTCCCCTCTGGAGCCAGGAAGCAATGCTGAAAGTGAGAGCTAGAGGTCCCTCAAAGTGAAACAAAGCCATTTGCAGTGCCAATGAGGTCCCGAGCTCCTCGAAGGATGAAAACCGCCAAGTTCATCAGGAAAGCCAGCATGATGAGCTCCTCCAAAACAGCCAACAGCTCTTTACAACTTTTACCAGCTCCCAACAGCCTTACTTCTCCTTCTCCAATTCTTTTTTTTTTTTTTTTTTTTTGGTTTTTCTCCAGTACCGGGAACCAAACTCACGACCTTGCGCTTGCCAGGCAGGCGCTTTTGCCGCTGAGCTAAATACCCAACCCCTTCTTCTCCAATTCTGCGTCTTATGCTGCTGTCAACAGTCCCTAGGTGGGCCTCCCATACCCAACACCACCCTTACTCAGTTCAGCTGGGGGTTATAAATTGACCACCAGTTGTCAATCTACCACAATTCTATTTTCATGTAAACTTCTAGGAAGCTGGAAAATTAAAACACACCTAAGACTTTGTACATCTATATTTATATGACCCATTGGGACAAATGCATTTGTAATAATTAAAGAGCAGTTCAGAGGTACAGCTGATTTATGCCATGGATTGAATTTCTAAAGATAAAAGTTTGGATCTTGGTTTGGGGCATCTCCTATTTGTCTGATGAAAAGTAGAAAAACTGAGGAGATATGTTTGCCTTGTCTCACACATATTTATTTCCACCTGCTGCATAGTGATTATTTTCTGGAAGCATTTATCAAGTACCTACTATGTACCTGATTGTGTGTCAGGTGCTCTAGATGATGAAATAAGATGCACTTTACACTGGTGACCAAGACATGCACAGGACTGCTGGCTGTGACTGTATGAACATGAGCGTGATAAATGCTGACAGCAAGTCTGTTTCCACAGGTTCACAGACAGGTAGATTCTTCTGGCAGGAAGTGGAGGAAGGAGTGTGAACTCAGGTGCATCTTGGGAGATTTAGAGCTATGGTGGATGGACAGCAATGACTCCGAAGGGCAGGGAGCAGGGCAGAACAAGTTCCTGTAGGCCTTACCTGCATGATAAAGGGTGCTGCTTCTCTTCCACAGCAATGGAAGAACACCAGTGTTTATAGAAGAGCATGACAGGCCAGCCAATGGTGTCGATTCCCGATGGCCGCATCTCCTGCAATAGTGAATGGCAGGATTTCTGCTGAGCCCAAGAATTTGGCGTTGATGTTGGGATACTGAGGGCGGTGTAGTCAAGTGCTTAACAGTTGCTATGGGGACAGGAAAGGAAGCAGCCAGTAATGAGTAAGGCCTGGCAAACTGTAGCAAAAGATGGAAAAACATTACAAATTTATCGTGCAGCCAATTAGCACCCTTGTACTTTCTGCAGTGACATCCAGCAATCAAGATGAACACAGTTGCGTTGCTATTACTGATAATTGCTAATTTCATAGGCATATGTTTTTGTTGTCCCTTTAGTTCCCCAAATGCTTCTGGTCATTCATCTTTCATCAAGATCTGCCAGGAAGGCTAAAATGTGCTGGTGTGCCCTGAAGGGTGGGGGTGGAAATATTTTACCAAGCGCAGACATGACGCCTTTTTGACAAGAGACAAATGTTTCATTCAAATGCTGCATTTCGCATATTGGAAACTGTAATGAATTCCTGTGTACCCCTCTACCTAGTTCACAATGTCAGGCCAGGCATGGTGGCACCTCAGGCTTGCCTCACAAAATTAAATTTAATGTTACACCCTCCAGTGGAATGATGCATAAATCAAGCCTTTGATTTGCATGGACTGTAGCAAGCAGCTCTGTTCTGGACAAATATAAACCCAACTCTGAATATTATGTCAGGGACAGGAACAAAGCAATCTAGGACTTCTAATAAAAGTCGGGTACCCAGTGTAATTCATGCTGGTATTACACTGCTCTGTGTCAAGCCTGTTATTAAAACTCTTGTTTTAGCTTCCTTTTTTCATTTCAAAAGAAAATGTTTCTCTTGACCTTCCTGTATTCAGAAAACCAGCACACAGTCCAACCAGTACTATTTATAAACTGGTGTCTACTAGAGACAACCATGGGCTTGTTTATTTTCTTCCCCATCTATCCTCACCCAGCCTAGAGTATGGGAAGGGGTGCATATGAGCAATCAAGTGGGAAGAGACCAAACAAAGGCCACGGAATAAAATACCCCAAGGAGACTGGATACTCACTAATGTTGTACCTCTGGCCACAGCCCCCAAGAGAATGGTAGAAACTGATTCAGAACAGACAGCTTTTGAAAAGGACTCGATTGCCAAAGTTAAGGCACATTTGGATTCAGTACATGCATCCAGTTCATGAAAAGTGAGCCTAAATATGCATCATTTGGTCTTATTTCTGGCCTCCAGCACATGCTGAGTTATAACTTTCTTCACTCATATTTTCCTCCTCACAGAGGAACTGAACTATGTTTTTGCACTACAAGTAAAATCACTGTGATCCGAAATGAGGGTGGCTTTGAGATAAGGAATGTTTTTAGAAATGCCAAATGAACCTCCTCAGAGTCCCCCAAGAACAGAAATAGATGCAATCCAGCACATCTACTCCACACCAAGGCCCGGTGTATTTATTCTGGAAGGAGGCAGGGTCTACACAGAGCTTTCTCCTCAAGCCAAGCACTTTCCCATGAAGCCACAGCTGTCCAGAGCACATAGCCAGGTGAGCATGTGCCCTTGGGAGCTGGGCGGATGACTTAGTATCAGCAGTGTGATTTCTCCCAGCTGTACATGAACATCTGTGAGAGTTTGAAATGCTCCAGGATCTGAACAGGTGAAAGATAATGTCTGAAAAATGAATTTATAATATCTTAAGGAGAGTACATTAGGATTCATTCATCTACTTGTGAATGGACTGGACACATGAATATTTATTAAATGGCCACAATATGTTAGTCACTGTGCTTGGTAGAATGGGAAATGCAAAATGAATTTCAAGGAATTTCTTTTTAAAGTTAAGGCATGTGGGATCTGATAAAACACTGCACAAGTTGAAAGTTTCTGTTTTAAGATACCTAGATGTGGAAGAAGGGTATGTCATTTCTAATTGAAGGAAACTTGGGAAGCCTGAGTGGGCAGGGTTTGACCATGAGGAACGGAGGCAGGAAGGGGGTACTCAGTGGGGGCAGGGCAGGGGGGACTCCTGGATTGGGGAACTCCATGCGTGCGTCACGGATAAGGAATAGCGACTGGATCCAGTATCTCGCTAGTAAGTGAGTGAATCCAAGTGGAGAGTGATGAGACTGGAAAGATGGAGGGAGTAGAGGTGACCTTGGAACACTGGCTTAGACAGTTTTGAAGGTGAAAATGAAAGGATATCCATATTAAGGACTTGGGGGTACATCAATGACATGACCTAATCTGTGCTTTTAGAAGCCTAATATTGTCATAGCATAGAAAATAGATTGAAGAGCTGAGACGAGCGTGGAGGAGACTGGTGAGTTCTGGGAGGAAGAGATAACAGCCCAGAAGAGGAATGTGGCAGTGGGGACTGCAGGAAGGAAGCAGATATTATGCAGGCAGCATCCACAGACCTGGCCGCAGACTGGGACAAAGGAGGGTCAGGGTGCTGCTGAGGTTCTGGTTGGATGAGCAGAGAAAACACACGAGTTCACAGTAATCGCTTAAAGAACTTTCTTTTTTCTTAAAAATAGGTCATCATGAAATACTGTGATGTGGGTGGTTAATAGCTTTTACCTGAGGTCAAAATGCAATTGAACGCACTCGCCCTTGTGAGCTCCCTATTCCATACCTTGTAATTTGGATAAAGTTGAGTAACTTGACTCGGATTTAGGAGAAAGAGGAGAAATAAAATATTTCCAAATGGTTGCAGCATAAAGTTTCTTGGTATCTATCATTCTGATGATCCCACTAATATTTCTAGAACTTGTTATGGAGAGCCAGAGTTGCACAAGCCCTAAATAGAGCAAATGGCAAATTTCAGGTACATTGACTTTGTTGATCATGAGTTAAAGATTCACGTTGCAACAGAAGAGCGTCGAGTCCAATCCAAGTTTATTTTGAATGTACAGTCAGTCCGTTTCATGGATAAGGTGTTTTCTAATTGACTGAAACACCGGGCTGGCTGGTCTCTAAGCCTGGCTGTCAATACCCATTCTGGACACAAAAAACAAGAGCACCCCTGCGGCCCGCTCTTAGGCCAAGTGATTAACTGTGCATTGGTCATTTAGTGTAATAAATGTGCAGTCTGAGCGGCTGAGTACTGCCCCAGGCCTCCTGCTGTGGAAATACACGCCCTCCCACCCTGGCAGGCCTAGAGCAGACCCAAGGAATTTGCCTTAAAGGCTAGAGAACAATAAGCACTCTTACAGTGCTGCGTGAAACAGACCCCAGAGCAGTGGATCCTACCAGCCAGGCACTGTGGAATGTGCTATGATCACTGCCCTCTCAGTTTGAAAGAAACCTACTTGAATGGGCAACAAAAATGGACCTTTTAGTGATCATTAAGATCTCATTTTTCTAACATTTGATGTGTGTCAGCTTTAATGAGTGTTACTTCTAGTTTGGAAGAAACACACATGAATGCCAGTTTATAGGAGAAATGAAGTTTCACTTTGAAAATCTCTTACCTGCTTTTAGGAATCAGAGAAAGAAGAGAAGTAGAGGCTTTGATGATAGAATCTATTTATCACTAAACGGTTTCACAGAAGGCATTGCTTTTTGTTATCATTTCTCAGCCAATTACGGAAATGGGCTACATTTAATTCACCCAGTTTTGACTTTGTCAATTGATTACGCCAACAAAATAGCTAGTGTAGTCTGGTTATTAATTCTAGTTAATGTCTCTGCTTAGATTATTTGATCCAGGGTTTGCTGCTGTAAAAGGGATGTGGTATCATATAAAATGCAACAACTGTTTGATCAAATTACGGGATATCACTTGGGGCAGGGTATATTGAAATCGATGTCCTCATGTGTCCGCTTGCCAGCCCCAGAAATTTGCCTCTGACCTGCATTAAATAGTTGTGGTTCTTGAGCTATTTAAGCCTGATTAAGGTGTTTGTTATGCATTTGCTGGTACACTGTGGTGCAGGGTGTCGATTCCTAACTGTCATCATTGTGATTAAAAAGGGTAGAAGAGAGTGACCCCTGGGTGAGCGAGTTGCAATAAATAATAAGAATGCCATGAACCTCTACTCCAATCACTGAGTTTAGCCAAAGTGAATAAAAACCTTTGCAAGATCACTAACCAAAAAAGTTGCTAAGCAAATCATGCTAGATTTTCTTAACAATAATTACTTCCCATTGTCCAGCTATTGTTAAGAGATCTTGTTAGGAATACAAATGAAAAGAATGTAGTTGACTTCAGAGACGCACCCCATCCAGAAGAAGGTTGGTGTATTTTTTAATTTGAAAAGCAATTTATGCTAAGGAAGGCAATCCAATCAAAACTCCAGCAATGAAACTGGTTGTATAGCAGGGTTAAAAACCTTCTAAGCCCTTAACAACAGAACGTGTTCGCTGGCTCTTTGCTTGCAAGTCCTAAGAATGGGCCGAATGACAGTAATTAAAGTATTTCTTATCTTGAGAGCTGCAAAGACCAGCAGTGTAATGTCAAACAACCAGTGTGCCTGACTTATTCACCAAGCTGTCTGAGACACTCTCCCTCTGTTGAAGCCCACTTTTTAGGGATGATGAATAACAGCATTAGGTTAGCAATAGTGATAAAAAAACGTTAAGCACAACTTCTACTAAAAATCCACCCTGACCCAGGCACTGTACTGAACACTTGCATGGATTATTTTGTCACTCCTAACACCAATAACCCAGGTTGATAGTATTATTACCTCTGTTTTTTGAAAGAGGGAAAAGGTTAAGTAACATGCCTCGCATAATATGTGATGGATTTGGCCTTCAGTTTAGGCAGTCTGACTCTTGTTCCTGTCTTCTGTCCATTATGTTGTAATTCCTTCCTAAATGCAATGCATGTGGACAGATTTTTAAAAATTGAACGTTGTTTAATTATGTCAAGCTTCTTTTTCATTTAAAAGATTCTTAAAGTGATGATGTTTATAAAATAATTATCATCCATTCACTTAAGAAATGTTTATTAAGTATCTGCTACATGCCTGGCATTGCTGATATTAAGGCAATGAAAGATAAAATAGGGTCCTTGACTTTAGAAAATCTTGTGTCAACTGGACTAATTTAAATGAAGGTACAACTATATTCATACATGTGTCTTCAGGGCCTCATCATGGTCTTCATGCTTTTAATATGCTAATTAACCACTAATGTAGATTTTCATGCCATGAACTCTAGAGCCTAGTATATTATTTTTCCAAAATGAAAGTAACTTCTATTTTTGTGGCCAATTGTAAAACAAATAAGGTAATGCATAATACCATGTACAATATGAAATCTTTCATAATCCTTGTCCAGTAACAACCACTATTAATACTTTTGTACATTTCTAATTTTCTTCAAGTCTTTTTTCGTTTTCCTTTTCTATGGGAACTGGAATATAATGTCTGTGTTTCATAACCTGCCTAGAATATCTATTAATATCAGGTGAAATATACTTTTTTGTTGTATCAAAAAATATAAATTTAGAAAATCAGTCCATTCTGCATAGTATTTTATTTGACCATACCTTATTTTGCCAATCCCCTTTGATGGCCATTTAAGCTGTTTCTAGTATTTCTATTTTTGTAAACAACTTCTGATGGACTCTTGTACATAATTCTCTTCAGGCTCCTTTGTCCCTAAAGAGTAATTTCCAGTAATAGAATTACCAAGCCAAAGGCCAGGCTCATCTTTTGAAAGGTCTTTGACAAAAATTTACAAATTATTTTCTAGACAGTTTGTAGTAGTCTTCTCTCTTAGAAGTGTTGCGTGAAATTGCTTACTTTCAAAGCTCATGATGGTCAATCTGATGAAAATAATGGCTAACATTGATATGGGATTTGATCACAATAAAGTGTTTTAAAATATGTTATTTCGTTGGTGCCTTGTGCCTCTGTGAAGTCAGTAAGGTCAATTTATTATCCTCAATTGATGGCCAAGGAAGTCAATGTTTTGGAAGGCAAGATTCTTTTTCTGGCTGTAGCTCTGCTATGGGTGACATCTTGCCTAGCACAGTGACGTCTGTGTGGTCCTCCTCCACTTTTCCTTGCAGCCGGGACTGGGAGAGGTCTGATGCCCCAGCGGCAGGCCTCCACCCGCATTTGGGCTGACTCTGGAACTGCAGCGCAGGCCAGCAAGGAGAAGAGCACAGAGTAACCCTCCACCGCTGGCTCCAGGCTCTAGCCCATCTTCGGTCACAAAGACTAATGAATCAGAGATGATTACGGTGGTAAAAATCCAAATGCAGATTTTTGCTGTCCTTACTAATGAGAGAAAAATATAGTAGACCATTGGCCTCAAGGCTCCAGATGCGATTCCTTTGTAAGTTAGAGTGCATTAAAAAAGCTTCAGTCAGCAAGATAAGTTAATTTTTTTATGACCTTTATAAACTCTTTTAGCCTGTATCTCGGGAGCTTCTCTTAAAGATTAAATTTTTAAAAATCCTTTTAGCTCAGGCTGAAACAGCATCTGAATCATTTTTGCTTCAAAGGCCACATCCAAAATCTATAAGGATATTCTGTTCGTGACAATTATTGTCAGTGTAATGATCAGCTAACATGTCATTTTTAGTTTTTACCGTTCTTGCCCCTGCAATATTAATCCGATAGAGCTCACTTCTTCTTCATGTAAAAGTTGTATAAAGGATGCATCCTTCCCAGTTGACTTTGCCTACATTTGCAAATTCTTGAAAAAGCAAATTGAATTGTCACTGGAGGCACCTCTTTCATGTGACTATGGGGTCAAAGCGGGGGTGAGGGGCACAGATATCACGATTTTATTAAAAGGAAACTAAATCTCCATCTAAGAACTGCTGTGTTGTATTCATATATGACTGAGGCCATAAGCTTTAGTAAATCCATAAACGGCTCGGTTTCCTCAGGTGATGGGTGTAGTTCAGCGGGGAGGGTGGGGGGAAGAATGTCTGAAGAATGTGAAGCATTCTTCAACGATGGCCTCACAGATGTAATTTGTCACGTGAAGCATATAGTGTCTTCTTCTCACCTCTTTGGCTGTAGGGTATCAGTTACTTTCAAACACTGCTTTTGACTAGCTTGATCGGTGACTACAGGACCCATCATCCCAGGCATCTGCGACTACTTCTATTATACCCAACCTACTGACCCAGAAAATCTGTGGTTGACACAACTGAGTTCTCTATAAGATTCATTCAGCATTTATTTTATTTCTGACATCCACCTACAAGGTCCTATAGAAACTCGGCCCCCACATCTCTGTGTAAGAGAAACAGCCCTTTAGAAGAAGTGCAAACTCTGCTGGCATAGAGCTGGAGTCCTTTGTTAAATGACTCACTATAGTGACTGGATGTGTCAGGATTTTGTGTGCTTTGGTGCCTTCCACTGAGGGTATGTGTGCTAACTTTATGAGAAACTTGGGAAACAACCACACTGTAATAATAATAATAACAACACTAATCAAAGAAAAACAAGAAAGGCTCATGTTAGACCTGTTTTTGCCCTGTCAAGCTTTACCCTAGGTCAGTTCATAAACTATGTTCCATGTTTTCCTCCCCAACTCCCTCTTGGAATCGTTCTCCTCAGGTCCCAGAAAGTATCTTCATTTGAAACTAAGATACAAGAACCACAGGCTTTTAATAGGCGCTTGACAGTTATCTATTACTTCCCATATACACCTCCCTGCTACCTCATTATATAGAAAGGATACATGATTTTTTTCAAGGCATATAGATAATTAGCTGCCAGACTCAGAATTCAGCTTCAATGGTTTATCTTATAAATATATTGACATCTTCCTGTGTGCTCTAGAATCTAATGATCTGCCTTGATCATGAATCATCCTGTGAATTTTGCTGAGAAATGAGCAATGAGAAGGAATAGGGAGGTCTATATGAAATTGCAGCGGTGGCCTTTGCTTACTGAATTCACCTAAGAAGATTAAATTATTTCCCATTTAATCTTATATGCTGCAAAATTTCAGCCTTGGCTGAAAATCATATATAATTAGATATAGTTAATGGTTTTTTGTTGTTGTTGTTGGCTTTCTGCTTAGCAATATCAGTATTTCCTTTTCCTATCTAGCAACTTAATAGAAATTTGCATGGGCCACATTTTGTAGAGAAATTTCCTTTTTGGTTTGATACAGGACAATATAAAACGTTTTATTGACCATATACATGATCGGACAGAAGGTTCTTAAAGTGAATATTGTTTGTAAATTCATTCTGCTTCTACTAAATGTTGATTCTACCCTGTGAAAACAAAGGTAGTTGGAGGTAGTTGGCTCTACCCACAATGGAACACTTCCAGGGTTCCTGGAGCTGACTTTTGCTACAGAGCCACCATGAAAGATCTGAAGATCATTATTTACAGAAATAAAGGAACAAGGCAGAAATCGATTACTTCAACCTGAGATTTATGTTCCCAGTGCTCTTTATGTACATCTCTATTTGTCCTAACTTCACAGGGAGGATATTTAATACATAATGGAAGGAGCCTGTTGCTTTTGATTTATTTTTTGTTTATTATTTTTGGCATTCCATAGAGAAATTCTGGAAATCAATACTGTCTGTGTATGTCCCTGTATCCTGAGCATAGTGTAGTTCTAAAGGTTCTGAAGGGACGGAGGAACTTCCTCTGCCTTCCAAGCTCTCTTTTAATATATCAAATCATATCACTTGCTCCGAGAGTGGAGCGGACTTTCTTTGTATGTTTTACGTGACATTATAAGCACAGGCTAATTTAATCATAATGATGACAAAACAATGCTTTGTAGTATTTATAGTTTTTAGGCTATTGCTCCCTCTCTAGGCCCTGAGAGATGTCTCTCACTAATCCTAGCTAATGCTGTCATGGTGATTGATTAGTAAATTAGGTTCATGTAATTCATAAAAGTAAAAGTGCAGAGATGCTGTGAAAATTTAAATTTATTTCAGATGAATAAAAAGATGGGTGGTAGGCAGATAAGATGGACGCCATTTTTAAAGACTTTATTATCAGGAATTCAGAGTGTTTTTAAAAGGCAGGCAGGCAATCGGTCAACACTAATTTTTCCAGAACAATCAAACAAAATTGAAAGGGAAGGATGTACTTTTGCTATTACATGAATTTCTAAAGGTTAGAGAAAAACTGAGGACAGAATGCAAAGAGAAGGACTATTATGAGATCAACCAATGTTTCTTTGTGTTTGAGGACCATGGGCAGGTGAACAGGAATACTTTTAGGGACCCTTGATAAAACCCAATATGTACTTGGACCAAATGGTTTCTTTTGAAAACACTGGAGAGATGTCCTTACAGGAGTTCAGATTAAGGTCCAATTTGTATAAAATAAATCCCAAGAGATAGCTAGGATTGACATTGCAATTTTACAAATGGAGAAACAAAGTCAGAGAAACTTGTCAATAGTATTAAACAGAACAAACAGATTTGGGAGTGGTATCTTGTCACTTTCCCATCAGGGAGGTACAATATGTGACACCCAGAATTTAAAGGAGACATTTTGCTCATCCTTGCTCATGATTGGTGGAGTTGTGGAAGCCTTGCTTGTGATTGGTGGTGTGGTAAAAGACCTGGGCAGAAGGAAGCTGAGAGGGAAAGGTGAACCTGGGGAGGAAGACAGACCTGGTCAGGCTACACCCACACTGATCACGTCTTCCCACCTGTCTTCACCTCCAACAGCACCTCAGCTTTAAGCCTGTAATCCCCTCAGCTTCCAAAAGCCCTGCCTATGAGTGCATGAGGTTCTTGGGGGACATCTAGATAGAAACCATACATAACAAGTGAGAATTAGCAGTGAGCACTAACAAATAAGTTTTGTTTTGAATTTAGTAAATTTTATATGTAAAGTAACAGGTTTTGTAGTAAAACCCAACCCAGAACTCTCTCATGCTTTGGCAATTATATGATCTAGAAGAATAATCTCGGGCATACCATGCACTTGCTGAATGGCCCTGCGTTGAGCCTGAGTTTGATCTTCTTATGGCACTGACCTTTGGATTTAGTCTGACTTTTCATGGAGTTCTCTTACACCTCCAGGCAGTGGATCTTTATTCAAATATTGCCCAGTGTGGTATCTTGGTTATACTTAGCCAAGATGAAATAGTCTTGGTTTCAAAATTAGGGTTACTAAGTACTAAAGATGAAGGGGAAATAATATATCAAGAGTCAACATTAGAAGTTTTTTCAGTTTTTATTTTTTATTAGTACATGTTTTCAGTACATAAGGCTTACATTCCTCGTGGGGAGTTGGTACATGTACATAACACAGCTCGATTCTTTATTCATCCGCCTTTATTCCCCTCTACCACCTTCCCTCTATCTCCTGGTTGCTTGTCCTTTTGCAAAAGATCTATCTTTCTCATTATTTATCTTTTATTTTGCTCTGTAATTATATTTTGCGTTTCTCATAAAACAGAAACCATGTGATGGTTAAGCTTGTGCACCTGATTTATTTCACTTAACATTGTAGTCTTAAGGTGCATCCCCCAAATAACTGCAGTTTATCTTTATGACAGAGTAGGACTCCATTGTGTGTAAATATTGCATTTCAAAAGAATAAGCAGTGGTGTTGGTAGGTGGAGTGGAGGAGGCATCCACCCCAGGCAGCTAATTTTGGGGGGGCATTGCTGGCCAAAAGGAAAATTATATTGTAACAATTTACTCTACTTAGATATTTTGGAGGGCAGCAAATTGAAAGACTGCCCTGAGTGGCACGAACTCTAGCCATGTCAAGGTTTTGATCCTATCATAGCTGGCTTATTTCCAGGTCTTAGATTTTGCCTCAATATACACCTTGTCTTCCTTTCTTCTTTTTTCTACTTTTGTTTTTTATTTTAAAGAGAAAAGAAAATATAGCAACAACAAAGATAAGAACAAAACAACAGAAAAACAATAAAAACTATACAGAATTTCAAAACAAGAGGATAGGAAATTCACAATGGTTGTTATATTACATATTTTGTTATCTTCAGTAAAGTTGCTCATCTTCTAAGACAACTACAGAATGACAGTGGCTCAGATTTCCCTGGGAGATATTAGTTATAAAACCCAAGAGGACAAAATCTTGAGAAATAGCTCCTCTAGGGATAAAACAATTCCTAGAAGAAAGAGAGAGCAGAAAGGGAGTGAGGAGTCTCTTGTATACAATGAGGTAGTGTTTGCATAGAAGCCTTTGAGTCCTCTGTATACTTTAACTCACCTCCAGAATCTCTAATACAATGTAAATGCTATGTAAGCAGTGGTTATGCTGTACTGTTTGTGGAACAATGATGCGAGAGATGTCTGCACATGCCCAGGACAGATGCAATACTTTTTTTTCCATATATTTGGCCTGTGGTTGGTTGAACCCACCATGCAGAGTACATGAATGTAGAGGGAAGATTCTAAAGTCACCTTCCTAGCCACAGTTGTGTGGCTGGGTCAGAAGAGCATGTTGCTTTGGGTGTGCTCAAAATATACCGACTCTTTGCACTTGCCATGTATTTATCAAGGTGGCTCTTATTTGGATATTACTGAATATTTTTAGCCACGCTATTTCTTATCTAACTTTATTTTTTAAAAAGTATTCCCAAAAATTAGTGCAAATTTATGAGGGGGGAAGCGGAATTGTGTTCCCTCTAGTAAGATTCAGGAAAGGATTGGTTGAGCTATTGATTCACTTTATTTTGGCAATTGCAATGGAAACACTGAATTTTGAAAACGTTTGTTCTCCCACTAAAATCAAGGGGCTTAAGAAGCAAAAGTTTGGAACGTGAACACGATGGGCCACAGACTATCAGTTTAATCACAGCTCTCCTGCTGGTCTAGTTCTCACACACGACTCTGGAGTTGGTCAGTCCTTACTTTAGTTGCTTCCACTAAGGCAAGGCCAGTTGTTTATATTTGCTTTATCACCTACAAGTCTTAGTAATCTCTTTATTTCTAGAGATACTCTTTATATATCATACTTTTAAATTATAAATACTATTAAAAGTAATAGCTACCAAGTGCTAAGTATATATCAAGTGCTATCCACTGCAGTAAGCATGTTAAGTAGGCTGTTTGGAGTGCTACCCTCCCCACCTTATGGATTAGAAAAGTAAGACTTCAGCCCCCATAGCAAGTGGGTGGGAGAACAGGGGCATGGCACTCATGGTGGTGAAGCTTTTGACCTTGAGCTCTGCTTGTGTGAAAAATTGTTCATGCATTAGTCCTGATCATGTTTAAGTATGGTACTTGACTTGTGATTATTCTGCCCTCAAATTTGGTGCAATCATAACTTTAGGTACAATAAGTAATTGCGAAGCTGCCCAGGCCTCTCCATTAATCTTAATAAATGAGATGCTTATTAATAATATCTTAAAAACCCTATTACTTTTTGAAATATCAAACTAAGCTAAGAATAATAGTATGTTATATGATACATTAAAATAGGCTGGAAGTCAAATTCCAAATTCAAAGCAATCATATTTTTAAAGAACAAAATGAGTGATCGCTAGTGTCTTCTTCGGCAAATAGGAAATATGGAATCTTTCCTTCAGTTGTTAGATATGGTGCTGTATTTAAGATTTTATCCAACATAGGGCCACTCTTTTTAAATGGCAATTACTCTTTAATACAGATTGGAATATAGTGGACACCACCATTCCCGTTCTGAACACAAAACTAGCTCACCTGTCCCTAGGTGACAGGATCCCATCATTTTATCAGCTGCATCAGATTTACAATGACAGAAGCTCAATAATTTTAGAGAAAGTGAAACTCGGACAAAGGTAAATAACTGGAAATGGAGAATTTCTGAATGTATTGACTTAAAAAATATATCCCTCATGTGCATTTGAAGAGATAAGGATATATTTGAAAGAAAACAGGACTTCATAAGCCAAATGCCCAAAATGCAACCGCAGCCTCAGGAGGAAAAGAAAAGCTATGAAGAAAACATTCTTACAGTGCTGTGCTAACCACACATCCCACATGGCGCTGAGTACTGCCTACTGGGTCCTCCTGGGAAGGAGGCTCTTATGTTCAGAAAGATGCACTGAGAGAATCTTGTGCATCTTAGTCACATACAGTCAAAGAAAAGCTGTCCTGGCTTTACACAGGTTCAGTGGACAATGTCTTCTGAATAAAAATCAAGATCTTCTAAGAAATGAAAATATCACCTTGGATTTTCTTTCTTTCTTTCTTTCTTTCTTTCTTTCTTTCTTTCTTTCTTTCTTTCTTTCTTTCTTTCTTTCTTCTTTCTTTCTTT
>NW_004955474.1:5719646-5759943 GCF_000276665.1 Chinchilla lanigera | reverse complement strand
TTTCTTCTTTCTTTCTGTCTTTCTCTTTGTTTTGTCCTGGGAATTGAACTCACTACCCTATACTTGCTGGGCGGGTGCTGTGCTGCTGAGCTACACCCCTGGCTCTGCATTCTCTTTCTTCATCAGGCCCTGTGACCCGTGGGCATTTCCATCATCCTTCTTCCAGCTCAGGTGGTCAATGTAGAGCAGTGATAGGGACAAAGGATCTGGGTTCTGAACCCCCGGAGCTCTGAAATGCCCCCAGCAGCTGTGTGGTTCAATACAGTGTGTCAGCCAGGGAATGAATGCTCTTCTCACGGGGTCTGAAACCAGGAGACTTGACCAGCCTGTCGGGATGTCTGTCCTTTCCGTACTGTGTTGCATGGGGGTGTTAGGTCACACACGCTCTGAAAACACCAGCACTTGCCCCAACATTTATCAATAACAATTTATAGCTGATAGATAGCTTTCTGGAATAGAGTAGGAATCCACTGAAGCTGAACAGTGCAGCCCCACAAGGGTGTTTTCTGGGGCTGGGATCAATGTCATGAGCAGAATTTATGGGGATGCCACCAAACCCGGTGGGGTTCTCAGCAACCTTTCTTGGATCCCATCAATTATGGTTTAATAAGTCTTTCCTGCCATAGGGAGAGGCTCTCAGCAGCGCTGCGCTCTGCCCTGCTGCCCTCAGTATGTGGAAGAGAAAAACAAATGACTCTTTACCACCATGTGACCCCTGAATGAGGTGTCCTGGGCCCTGTCACCTATCTGTGGTTTCCCTGGTTGAGTCTGTTTGCTCAAGTGAATTTGAGCAGCTCCCGAGTTCTCAATGAGGTAATAATTTTGTGCATAAAACATTTCACATTCCTGCATGTTTAAAAACTATAAAATGAATGTATCTGTCATTCATAAGAGTATAGCAGCTAAAATTGTGCAAGGACATGGCCAAAGTCTTGTGGTGGAGGGGGATTGATGGTGTGTTGGACGGGGGTTGCTCTAACTTTGGGGTGCTGCATACTGGGGTGCACATCTTTGAGTCACCTCAGTCCAGATCAGCTAGGTCCTGCCCTCAGGGCTGACGCAGTGTCTATTTGACTCACTCCTCCTGCCTTCCTGAGAGGCTGGTCTGGGACCGGCTCTTGGGGAGTCATTGATGGGATCCGGCTGCTCAGAGAGGAGTTTCGGTCACTCGCAGAAGGGAGCTCTCACTTCCATGATATACCCATGCAAGATAAAGTCACAAGTCACTTGACACCTGGGACACCTCCTGAGAAGTGTGTCTTTTGGTGGTGTCACTTAAAACCTAATGTGTGAACACCATAGAGCGCACTTACACAGACTAAGAAGTAGCAGAGTCACTGGGCAAGATAACTGGTGGAAGCACTGTTGCGCCTGTAGTTTGTTAGTGACAAAACTCTTGCTACACAACACATAGTCCACACACATTCATAGCCACATTTATACACACATTCATGTGTGTATAAATTGACCCAATATCCATGCATATCTGTGTGAATGTGTTTTCAGGAGTTTTAGGAAAGCTATTTTAGGAATGATACATCATTACTTGTTGTGCTTTTTCTCTGCATGACTAATGTATTATTTTCTTTATGTCATCAGAGCTGCCTTAGGTCAGTAATGGGATGCTGACAGAAGCCAGGCTTCCCTCTAAGACTTAAGTCACACCATGATTCAGAAAGGCATCTCAGGCTATCCATAGTGGGTGTCTTAGGTAATATTTCTTTAGCAAAAAAAAATCTAGGTGGGAAGAAATGGGACAGTCTCACTGTACCAACCCACCACCTGTTCATTATTCTTCTTAAATATTGGGTTACTAGTTACTCCAGCATGGGTAGAATTCACTTTTCACCATTATTAGTTTGGAGAACAAATTCAAAACCATCAAATCTTTATTAATTAACTTAACTGTAAAGACATAGGTGAAGCCAACCCAAGACAGTATATTAGTTTGCTAGACATCCATTAACAAACTACTGAAGGCAGGGCAGCTTAAGACAATGGACATTTATTCTCCCTTGTGTCTGGAGGCCAGAAGTCTGCAAAGTGTCAGCAGCGCCATGGTCTCTGGAGACTGTAGGGGAGACTATGTCTATGCCTTTCTCTTAACCTTGGGGTTTGTCACCAATATTTGCTGTCCCTTGACTTGCAGATGGGTCACTCCCATCTTGCCTCTGTTGGCACTTGGCTTTCTCTCTGCCTTCTTTTATGGGGACACAGTGATCTTGAGTTAAGGGCTTAGCTAACCCCTGTATAGCCTCATCTTAACTGACTACATGCATTTCCAAATACAAACTGGGGCCCTTGGAAGGGCGTGAATTTTGGGGGGACACTGGCCCACTCAGGGTGTCCCTCCAGCCCTTCAATGACACACTTCTTACTGCAGCAGGTGACTATACTAATGTGTTGCTTGTTGCACTGACCTTTCTGGAAGGTAATTAAAGAACAGGTTTGGCAAATCACTAGCAGCAGCAGCTTATGGTAAGCCCGGTGAAAGGCTGATGATTAGAGGGACATCACAAAGTATGTCGTGACTTCCCCAGAAAATGAAGAATGGAAAAGGATAAAGCCAAAGGCAGTCAAGTGGAAAGAAATACTTTTTAAATAAGTAAGAGGACGGTTTTGTAGGTGTGTGCTAGTCATAAAACTACACTGTTATGTGACTGTAACCACTGGGTTTTTTTCTTTTTTTTGTCTTTTTCAGGAAAGGGGATAAAAGGGACTTCGTTTTATTTTTATTTATTTATTTATTTTTTAAGACAGGGTCTTGCTATGCAGTTCAGGCTGGCCTTGAGCTCACTTTGTAGCCCAGGCTGGTCTCAAACCTAAAATGATACCTTCCACCTCAGCCTCTCGAGTGCTGGGATTACAGCCGTGCCCTACCATGCCCGGCTAAAAGGGACTTTGTGATCTCTTTTCAGTTGGGTCGAGATGCTGAACACTGCTTGCTGATTAAAAAAGCCCAGGGCAACTGAGGCTTTATCTTGCTAAAAGTTCAAGTCCGGAGCCAGCATAAGAGAAAGACTGAAGGGATGCAGTAACTTCCTCTCTCGCCTCTGTTTGTTATCTCCACCCCACACAGAGATCTGCTGGGAAATCTCAGTGCATGGATATAATGATGTTCTGAGTTGCCAGGCCCCGGACCTTTGCTCTGTACTTGATCTTCTGCTGCTGCTCCCGGTTCACATGGTCACATCCGTGCTGCGTCTAGAAGCACACTGACCACTGTCGTTGAACTGGAGTTTCTCTCCTTTTTCCTTGTCGTGCTCCAAGCAAGTACAATGGTCTTCTCATTTTAGATATTTGCTTTTAATCACTGTGAAGGAAGAGCTAGAGGTACAAAAGGGACAAACATGGACAGGCCACAGCATTATTTAATCCACCAGGTGTTCCTGGTCTCTGGTCCTAGGGTTGATTTCTTTGGTGAAATCACAAAGCATCTGGGGCCAGGAGCCCCTTGGGGTTCTTCAGACTCTGCCTATGGAGGCTGAGTGTGAGATCAAACTGCTTCACTTGTGGTCTGGCAGAGACAGGGACTGGCTGTGATATAAGAGCTCAGCAACAGTCTTACTCCTTCTAAATCTGTGTCCTGCCCTTCCTGCCTCCCTCCCCTGTAAAAGGCCCTGTGGGTTCATGTCAAGTGCTCCTGCTGGTCTTCCAGCCCTCACTGCCACTGCCTCCCTGCTTCCCCAGAGAGTCTCCAGCTGAGAGCCAAGGAAAACCCTTGATCCTTTGCACGTCTGTCTGTTCGTCTGACCTGACTTGCCTTTCTGGGTTTCAATGCATGCTTCCTATTCTGAAGTACCTTTCACTAAGCTCATGAGGTGACCTTTCCTCTGGCTGACCTTGTCTGAACATCACTTCCGCACAGGATGTGACCACTTCCTGTAAGCCAGGGTTGTGCTGCACACTCTTTGATTGTCGGTAAGGCTCACTGTAGCCTTAGGATGAGCAGATTTCCTCAACTATTACTGCGAGCAAAGATCTGAGCATGGTCTTCAGAATGGCTGTGCGATCCTAAAATTAGTTTCATGGCCTTCCTTCTGGCTTCATATTTTCTCCACCCTCATGTTGCTATGTTCTTTTTTTCTTCTTTTTTAAAAGAACTCAAACATTGTCTTGGTCTTTTCAGTGAGTTTTGGTTTGCACCATCAGTTCATACAGTCATGGGGAAATTCCTTGAGCTTATTGAATAATTTAGCTCTGTGGTTCTCAAAATTTAATGTTGGAAAATGTAATGCATAGGAACCATGAGGAGAGTTCTTGTTAAACATACAGATTCCTGGGCTCCACCTTGGTGGCTGTGTTAGAATATATCCTCAAAGGGCCCAGAAATTGGTTTATCACTATTATCCTAGGGTGGGCATGTCCAACTGTGACCTGCCAGCTTCGTGCAGCCCTATACAGGATGGCCCTTTGCAGCTAGTAATGCTGCTCAATAAGGTCATAAACTCTTCACAGTGTCATGTGGGCATGGTGTCCAAACATGGCCTTCGTGAGAAAAGGGAAGACTGTGCCTTCTGCAGTGTGTAGATTAACAACTGGTGGTCAACTTGTAACACCCAGCTGAACTGAGTAAGCATGGTGTTGGGTATGGGAGGCCCACCTGGGGACTGTTGCCAGCAGCATAAGAGGCAGAACTGGAGAAGAGGAAGGAAGGCCATTGAGAGCTAGTAGAAGCTATTGGGAGCCTGTTGGAAGCAGAGAGAAGTTGTAAGGAGCTGTTGGTTTTCTTGGGGGACCTTGTCATGCTAGCTTTTCTGATGAACTTGGCTGTTTTCATCCTCCAAGGAGCTTGGGACCTTATTGTTGCTGAGAATGGGTTTGGTTCACTTTGGGGGAGCTCTGGTCCTGACTTTGAGCATCACTTCCTGGCTCCAGCGGGTAAGAAGGTGCACAGCTCAGTCTGCTGGAGAAGCTTGTCATGTTGGCTTTCCTGATGGAAACTTGGTTGTCCTGATCATCAGAGGAGATCAGGACCTCACTGCTGCTGAGAATGGCTATGGTACTTTTCAAGGGAGCTCTGGTTCTTATTTTGTGCATCACTTCCTGGCTCTAGTGTAGATCACTCAGCCTGTTAGCACAGATCCTTCATCCCGCTGGCACAGACTTTCTAGCTTCCACTACTGACCTTTGGGCCTTCCCAGCACAGATCCATGAAACAGGCCTGTATGAGATATTGTTATGGGCTCTAGGCCTCCTGTTGGACTTATGGGAGACATTGTTATGAGCTCTAGGTTTTCAGCTGGACTCATGTAGGACATTATTATAGGATCCAGGCCCTCAGCTAGTCAAGATTCTTTGGTCTTTACTGTGTGGACAGATTTCCTGCACTCTCTTGTATGTGATTCTTTGGGTGACTATTATAAATAATCTTATATAATATATGTCCTATATTATATTTTTCACCTTGCAATAAAGCCCAAACCATGACATGCACCCACCCCATGGAGTCATTCAGGGAGACACCTGCATGTGTCACACACAGCATTCGCTTGTGACTTGGTGAGACAATGCAGTGAGTGTCCTTTATAGTGTTTCTCCCCACTTATGCCTGCCTGGGAAGACGGTGTTTATCATCAGTAAGCAGACACGCAAGTTTTCTCATTTAATTATCAAACTCGGGCTTGCTGTGTTATTTTGTAAAATTATTTCATGCACTGAAATAGTTACTTAGCAGTTGCAGTAGAGGAAGTACACAAATGTATCAGATAGTGTTTGCTCATGATATTGCTATAATTGCAAGTACAATATCGCCAATACTAGAAATGTTAAACAATAGTTTAAAAAGAAGTTTGTACTTGAGGGGCCTGATGTTTTCAGTTATTTACATGTTTTAGATAGAAGTCCTCTGTCTCAGGGACAACTGCTAAAATTTTTCCTATTGTGTGGGTTTTTTTTTTCCCTCTGTTGGTGATTTCTTTTGATGTGCAAAAACTTTTTAATAAGAAGAGATTTCAGTTATTGATTTTTTGAAGTACTTTCCGTGCAGTTTGAGTTTTGTTCATGAGCTATCTGCCTACTCCCATGTCTTCAAGATTTCTACCTTCTCTCTCTTCCAGTAAATTTAGTGCCCCCCAAATTCAAAGACCAAATCCAAAAATGGGCATCTGAGATGAATACACACTTCTCAGATGAAGAAATACAAATGCAAAGAAATATATGAAAAAATGTTCAACATCATTGGTCATTTGAGAAATACAAATTAAAACAACACTGAGATTCCATCTCATCCCAGAAAGAATGGCTGCCATCAAGAAATCAATCAATATCAAATGCTGATGGGGCTGTGGGGAAGAAGGAACCCCTCTTCACCATTGGTAGGAGTGTAGACTTGAACAACCATTGTAACAATCAGTGTGGAGATTCCTCAAAAAACTAGGAGTAGAGGTTCCATTTGACCCAGCTATCCTCCTTCTGGGTATTTTCCCAGAAGAATTAAAAACATCGTACTGCAGCAATATATGTGCACCCACATTTATAGTAGCACAATTTGTCATAGCTAAATCTTGAAAACAACCCAAATGGCCATCAACTGAGGAATGAATAAAAATGATGTGGTATTTTATATAATGATGCTATAAAGAAGGACAAACTTTAGGCTTTTATAGGTAAATGGATGCAACTAGAGACCATACTCATAAGTGAAATAAATCAGACTCACATGTGTAAACATTGTATTGTCTTCCTAGTGTAAGAAACTGGGAGACCCCAAATCTACAATAGATATTGTGAGAGGGAAAGAAACTGCTCAAAAGGAAAGAACAACTGGGATGGGTGAAAGGAGAAAAGAATGAAGGGAAAAGAGTATATATATATATAAAAGACAGATAAGATAGCTATACTGTTGACTTCTACTTCATTGAAAAAAAACAGTTTGTACTTACGTTACTCGATCAGTTATGCATACCTATGTCTTATAATCTGAGCAACTAATTTGAAGATAACATGCAATATATTAACCATTGGTAATCCCCTATTATCTTGTTTTGAAGTTCTGTATTATTTTCTTTTTGTTCTTTTTAAAATAAAGTTTGTTACTTATATATGTTAACAATATTGTATATTTTATAAGCTGCCCAGGACAGTTCCTCTTCTCTCAGTGCAGCCTAGATGGCCCAAAGGCTGGACACCTAAGGGATCCTGGTACCAGCCCTGTGGGACAGGTCCTTGGGCAGGAACCTTGGTTCTGGCTCTCACCTGTGCTCACCACCTGGGGCTCCTGCAGTCACATCTTTGAGGTTCCTATTCACTTGTGTTGACACATGAGGTTTAGAAAAGAGAGTGCAGGGATGTACACAGAGCTCTAGGCATAACTCCTGCCAAGGATGAAAAGCTCCTCATCTCCCCATCCGTGTTATTTCCTAACTCATGACCAAAAAGGACATGGAGATGAAATAATACTTTTATGATATGCAACCTGAAGTTCAAGCCAGAAACATTTAATTTATTGTAAAATATTGAATGTGCATTCTTATGAAGTTGCTTATGCATGCATGTTATATATTTCATGTGTACCAAATATATAGTTTATTACACTGAGTGTTTTTAATAAATAGAATTATAATAAATAGCACTGTGCTGTTTACAGAATAGAACATGCAAGGCAAATGTTTTTAAATATGGACATTAAATTTTTTTCAATACTGGTGATTGAATCCAGTGTCTTAATGCTGAGTTACATCCCCAGTCCTTCTTCTATTATTTACTTTGAGACAGGGTCTTGCTAAATTGCCCAGGCTGGGCTTGAACTTGTGATCTCCCTGCCTCATCCTCCCAGACTGCTGGGATTACAGGTGTGCACCACTATGCTTGGCTAAAAATTTAGTAGTATTTGTCCTCTAGAACGTCATTTGAGTTTGTTATCTCTTCTCTGGCCTTTTATTTTAAATTAAGTTTATTGGTACATTTTAGGTATACATAATGATCCCATTCATCGTAGGGAATTTGCACCTGTCCAGGTTATAACTTGATTCTTTTTTTCCCCATTCCCATATTTACAGAAGCTTTGTTTCCATTTTTTCCTTCTTTTCTTTTCCATTCCTTCCTTTCCTTCTCTCTCTCCCTGATTCCCCTTCCCACTGAACATTTTCTTTGCATTTCCCAAAATATATTATGCATTTTGGTCCTTATTTACACTTTTGGTTTCTCACACCAGAGAACAATGTGCTATTTACACATGTGCGTCCGATTTATTTCACTTAAGAGTATGTTCTCAAGGTGCATCTGTTTACCTAGCAATGTCTCAAGGGCTAAATATTTTTTAAATGCCACAAAATGTTGATGTGGTGGGACAGTAGAGGAGGCCCATATGTGTCTGCTATATTAGCCTCTGGATTCTTTGTGAATATGAAATAAATAATTCTATATATAAGCACTTTAGTATACTATATACCCTTTATGGCTTTTGAAAAATTAACCCTATTTTCAATATCATCCTTGTTTTATAATGCAAACTTAATTCTTTTACTTCCTTTTCTATAGTATTCAGCTTTATAGATTACAGTTTATTTTTAAATTGATGATTATTTAAGTGTGTTTTTAGCTATTAAAAACATTGCTGCAGGGGCTGGGGATTTAGCTCAGCGGCAAAGCGCCTGCCTGGCAAGCGCAAGGTCGTGAGTTCGGTTCCCAGTACCGGAGAAAAACCAAAACAAACAAACAAACAAACAAACAAAAAAAAACATTGTTGCATTGTACAGGCATGCCAGAGCTTCTTAGATTATTTTTTTTTACCTATATATAACATTTCTATAAGTCTTGGGCATGTGTAACTTCAAATTTATAAATTTAAAATAAAAGGCAAGGATAATAAACATCTATTTTGATCATAGTTAACTAAAAATTCACATTAAAACAGCCTACATTTGGACAATTTCTTGATTTCCTCTATTCTTTACGCTGCCCAGAAAATTCTTTCAAGATGCATTGACTGGCTACCTATAATTTTTAAATTCTATTTTTTTCACTTAACATAATTGCATATAAATATTTTATTTATGCAATATATTCATTCAATAAATGCTGAACTAATGCTTCCTGTGGGTCAGAGTAGCTCCTGGGGACTAAGACAGAAACCCCTGCCTTCTTGGACACAATCATCATAATTTTATTTAAAAGCAATTAATATTACATACTATTTATGTACTGTGGTTTATTTCTTTCTTCAGGGAATTGTGACTGGTTTAGGCTGAGTTTTACTTTTAGGAATGCATTCAACTGTGACATCCACACTGGAGTTAAGAATGGAGTGAGATAATATGGTACTAGCATGGGGTAGTGTGTCTGACCTGTCCTTAGGTTGACCTAAGTGTGCCAGGCCTCGTCTGTGAACCACAGCAGCGGTCCAGGAGTCTGTCTCTCCACTCATGTTTTAGCTTAGCCCATGGCCTGGACTGGCACCTGGTAGGGGACCTGGCCTTTGCAGTGGGCTAGGGTACTGTGTCCTTGGCTGATAAGGTCCCTGGACTTTGCGAAGTTCACTGAGCTCTTGTACCATGCTCAGAAATATCCTTAAAATAGCATGTGCTCTCTCTGGCAGGAAGAGTCTTGCATGGAACAAGGACTGTTTCCTTTGTAAGAGGGCTGCAGTCTGTGCGTCTATGTGATGCTGCTGTGTGTGGCTTCCTGGGGCTGTCTGTACACCGTAGGTCTTGTCTGTCTGTGTCTGCTTGCAGTTGTAACTTCTGTGACTCTCAGAGAAGGGCCATGATTGGCAGGAGCACACACACACATTTGTGCACAGAGAGAAACACACAGACATACCACACATATACAGACAGACAGTACACACAGAAACACATGCACACACACACACACATACACACACAGGCTTACACAGGAAGAGGGCAAAAGGCTCAAAGAAAGGACTGAGATAAGAAACTGTTATTAGTGAGAATAAATTCATTCACTTCGATATTTTACCATATAGTTTAACAGGTTACTTCTAAGATGTAAAAAGAAATCAGTGGGGCGTTCAGCTGCTGTCACTGTGTGTAAATGCATAGGGCATTTGTTCTTGTGCCCAGGCCAAATGGTTTACCATGGCAGAAGCAGGAAGCAAGAGCTGATCTTGACAAAAACAGTCCTCAGGCCACTTCTCTGTTTGGAAGTGCGGTTTCACCTATTGTTTCTTTTTTCCTTCTTCTCTCGTCTGCTTTTTCTCCTTCTCTTTATTCTTCCATGCCAGAAAAACTGGCCATGGGGAATGAACTTGTGCAGGTGCCACTGTGTGGACTTCCTCAGGTTGCAGCCCTGGTGCTGTGGAATCAGAACTGGGAGCTGGCTGAGCTGGTGAGTGAATTCTGCCTGCTGTGGGCTCCTATGATGTCACTGATTAATATAATTAAAAGCCTGAGTTAATTGCATTACTTTCCATTAGCTTTCCTTGTATACCTATCTTCCAAAGCCCTGACCAGCCATCCCCACGGGGCCCTGGTCCCACGTTGACTCAAGTGAGATGGCTGCTTTCAAAACCGAACCTTTCATCAATCTGCTATTAATTAGCTAAATGCCGCATCGGATTAGGCATTCCAGGCTGCCAGCCGGGTGGCAGCACCCCAGAGCGGAGCTGTGGTCCCCTTGGCTCATCCTCCAGCCCGGTCATTGGTATTCCAGGACAAGTCAGCTTACTGTAATTTGAAATTGGTCTGCCATCCCATTAGGAATCTGCCCGATCAATACCAAGTGAATTAGAGTTTCAGTGATCTGATTAACTCCCCATTATTTTCTACCCGGGCTGATTTAGAATGCATGATGAGACAATATTCCAGTTTCTTTGCTTTATCCCAGTTTAAGTGAAATATAGACATCTAAGGAAGCAGTGCCTGTGCATTTGATTTGGCTCGGCTGTAATAAAGTCAAACACCATGAGTATCTCCCTCATCACGACAGTCTTAAGTGACTGAGGGCTGCCGCCCAAGCACCCAGGAGAGCTGTGAGTGACAGGGGAGAAGTAGGTGGGAGCTCTCTCTGCTCATCTCTCTCCTTTTTGGCTGTCTTCTGAATAGACTCCTGCAAGGCTTTTAACAGGAGGGCTTCCTTATTCGTCATATGATCAACAATAGCAGCTTGTGACTGAAGCGCTGGGTCATGTGGCGGGAAGGCAGACTATAATTCTCCCAAAGGTCCCTGACAGCACAGCCACCTAATGTCTCCTGATGACTGTGAATAACTCAGTAGCCAGTCGGCCAAATGTGGCCCTTGGGGAAGCGCTTGGTGCCCTGGGGAGGGAATTTGGCCTCCTGTGTTGCAAAAGTGTTTGCTGCCTAAGGAGGGGCTTCAGAGATATCTGAAGTATGGGTCTCTGAACCCTGAAACTCAAATGAGCAGATAGCAGGACACTGAAATCATTCGAGGAATAGTGCTGCATCCTTGATAAATACAGTTATATTACTTATATGTTTGAATTTGGCCAAACAGCACCTGGTATAGTTCCTTAAATATTCTATTGTTATTTATTTGTATATGATATTCAAAATGAGTCTATCAGTTGCTTTGATGTTGCTCAAATATTTTTAAAAAGAACAGTTGACTATTTTTCAAATATATCTGAGCTATTATGATATGGACTTTCTTTAAACTAATGACCCTAAAAAGATTCACCACAGCTTATACATACTCAGAAATTTTGACTCATTAATACAGTCTGTACTGTGTCATCCCATTATTCTCTTCATAATTACATAAAAATTCAGATTATTCTGTGTGTATGGCTGAAAATATTTGTCTAGAGATGGCATAATATGACCTGCTGGTTAGTTCAATGACCGGGCATTGACAAATATTGGTCAGATTCGAGTCGCATGACCTTTATTGCTAGTTTTCACTGTTTTTTTTCCTTGCTATTCTTCACTTTTGATCATTACTCAGCTGAATACTTCTGACTATCTTACCTGTTGTATCTCTCAGTTATATTTCATGCACCTTAAGTAGAGCAAAATTATAATGGTGATTTACAAAGACAAGCTTTGAAGTATCACAACTCAAAACAAAAGTTTGTTCATGCTGGATTGCAGATAGGTAAGCTCATTTTCTTATTAAACCAAGGCTTCTTACATCAATTACTGGGAATAGTCCCATTAAGATGGTCTTATGATAAATTTAGTAACAGATGAATTTGGAGAGTGTTATGGCTTGTGTCTAGATGTCCTCCCAAAGCCTTATGCAGTCATAGGTGGGGCTTTTCAAGAGGTCCTTTCATCTAAGGTGTGAGATGCTGGGATGATTTGTGGTACAATGCTAGGATTAAGGGTATGAGTGCTACCTACCCTGGTAGCCCTGGTGTAAGAGACAGAAAGAGGGCTGCTCTTGCTATTGCTTGTTGCTTGCTGCTTCTGGCTTTTGCTACCTTCTGCCTGCCATGAACTATTTCTCCTCAGCAATTCTCCCTTGCCTTCTACTCTGCCTTGAAGCCAGCCAATTACGGCCTGAAATCTACAAACTGTGAGCTAAGCAAACCTTTCCTCCTTTAACTTTGGGTATCAGGTATTTTGTCTCAGCAATGAGGAAAATTAACTAAGACAGAGAGTAATAAGTATCTGAACTTGTTAGCTGCCTCTTCTTTACCTACATACATCCACACAAGCTGGTAGCATGTTTCACATCAGTCTCTCCTTTAAAATGACCTGCTTAAAAACCTTCAGCAGGAGAGAAAAAGAAGTTTTAGAACAAATGAGTTGTGTCAGATATTTTCTATGCATATGATTTCAATGAGAAGTTGCTGGGATATTGCCAACCCTCTAAAACATCTCAAATTTTTCACTTGGGAAAAATTAAAGTTGCATAAAGAAATGATTCGAAGTATAACTAGAAGGAGAATGATTGGTTATTAATGCCGAGCTTGCTCTGGACCTCTGGGAAGGACCTGCAGCAGGCCTTGGAGGGTTGTTTTCAAGCATGCCATTGGTAAGCTGGTGGTTAGACACCAATGGGATTGTGGGACACAGGGAGGGTGTGGTTCAAAATAGCATGTGTTGCCACTTAAGGAGACACACAAAGATTTCAGTGTATAATACATTTATAATCATTTGTTAGTACTCAGACCTAAAGCCACCCCAGAGGGCACAGTGACATTTTAAGGTCATTGTGCATAGTCCTGATGCCTGGTGATATGGCCGCTGGACTCCAGAACAAGGCACATAGCCTTCCTGCCTGCTATAGCTGACAGCTCAGTGATATCCAGAAGGGAAATGTTCTTCAAAATCCCCCTGCCGTGGGCTGGGGCTTGGTTTAAATTAAGAATTTGTCAATCATATACTTCTTACATAATTAAAATCCCTGACCATCTAAAAAGGATAGGAAGACATGTTGCAATTCTAAAGTAACTTATAAATAGAATGTTGATAATCGTTTTAAATACTTTAGTTCAATGGACCCAGGATTAACTTTTGTGTGTACAAAAAGGCATCTAAACTTGTACTCAGGCCTGATGCCCTTGGGGAGCTGCCTGCCTCCTCTTTTGAACGTGTGATCTCTCCATATCTACTTCACAGTCAATTCCCCCTGAATTTCTGCATGAGTGCCGATGTGGACATGTGTCTTGACTGAATTTTTTCTTCAAGGGCACAAAGACCTGAGGACCAAGGACGAGGGGGGCTGGCTCCTTGCTGTGTCAGGACCTGGCTTCCCGGTGACACCATGGCTTCTGGTGTTCCCCATGTTCATCTGTCCCTGTTCCCTGAAAGAAGAAGCTTGTATTCTACAGTAGATGAGTCCCTTCACGTTAGATTTTGAGCGTCTACCCAGAGCTCGAACCCAAATATTCTCCGTTGCACTCCTGCTCAATGACAGTTTTCAAATCTACTTCACTTCTATCCTTTTGCAATTATTTTAATAACATATAAAATGTAACATTTTCCCCACCTGAGTGTTTTTTTTTCCCTGGCAGTACTGGGCATGAAACCACTCAGGGCCTTTGCAATGAACTACATCCCCAGCCTCTTAAAAACATGTTTTTTTAAATTGTAGACTTTCTGTCCAATTTATTAACATCTTTTTGGATAGTTTTTTGTCTCGTACAGAACTATTTTCTTAGTTTAGTGTTCTCTGTTACTAATAGAATATACTGTACAGTGGCGCTAGCACCCATCCTACTTTCAGTCTTTTGTTTTATGACAGTTACTTTCTTTGTAGATTGGCGCATGCTTGCAATGTGTATTGAATAATCACCATGGGGAGCTGATACACAGATGTATCCTATTTTTTGTTTTTGTTTTTGTTTTTGTTTTTCTCTGCTACCGGGAACCGAACTCACGACCTTGCGCTTGCCAGGCAAGTGCTTTGCCGCTGAGCTAAATCCCCAGCCCTGATGTATCCTATCTTAACCTTTTTTATTCCCCTTTCCCTCCAGCTCTAAAGCTGGGCTCGAGGTTAACTAATAAACGCCCTGGTTTATGTGGCACCCCATCTATGTCCCTCTGTGCTCTTACTGTGCTGCACCCTGCTGCATGGAGATCTTCCACTTGCTCCTTGCACCCCACTTTCCACCCTACTCTGTGCTGAGAGACTGCTGTGTAGACAGCACCCTTCCCCTCCCTATTGTTGGGGCTTCTGGCTGGGTTCAGCCAGTGGGGTACTGGCTGAAGACATGAGGAAAGGGTGAGAGCCTGGGTGTGTTCTTTCCTGACTCTCCCTGCTGAATTTCCCTGGGTTGACTCCCTCCCTAATTCAAATCCATGGCTCCCACGGGGGAACTTTATGCATCCTTTGATTATTACACATTTTGTGGACTATAGACAAAATGGGCAGTTACCTTAAATATAAGCTATTATATTAACATCAATTTATGCACATTAAAATGACTGTTATGGATTTGCTGACTTGTACATAGGCAAAGCATAAAAATACACATAAAAATTTATCATCTTTGGATCACTGTATTTGATGACACCAAACCACTATATTTTACTGATAGTTTGAGTGTTGCCTGAAGCTTGACATACAACCCAAATGTCACAATTAAGCTATTAACTGCATGGAGAAAATACTCATACTTTGCACTTACACGTTGCTTCTCATCATTAATATGTACGACAAACAGGAGCCAATCAATAGCACAGTTATGTACCAGAAATGACTTTCTGCTGTTGCTTGGTTCATTTCAGTGCAGAGGCCTGTTACTAGTAAGCCCATAAAACCGATGACAAGCTGCAGGTTAATAGACAAGATTTGAGTGGATGTGTCTGTCTACACCCTGTCTCTTCACCTGCTTGCTTGCCATGGATGGTGAACCTCTACGGGCAGTTTGTTTTTTGTCTCTGTTTCTCTAGTGCCTCATGTGGGACTTGCCACCTCATAGATATTCAAATAAGTGCTTGTAGAATGGACAAATGAATGAGCACAATGGCAAAACTATCCAGGGGATCATTCATGTTGATGCTAAAACCGACTGGAAAAAGTGTCAGTGATGTGTGTGTGTGTGTGTGTTACTTTTAATGGTAGGCATCTTCAATCTTCAATTGAAAAAGACAGCCATAGTCTGAAACTTTGAATCTTATGCCAGTGTTTTCTGGAAGCAAGAAAAGAGTCCGTACTAACAAAACATTTACATCCCACCATGTCCAAGGAGAACAAAGCCTATTGCTCTGAATTTAGCATTTCCAGCTTTCTTTGCTCCAAATGTGCTAAAATTTGGGAGTCTTGGATAAGTCTCAGAGAGTTTCATCACAAAGACAGCCAGGACCAGTGGGCTGGAGATCACCCCCAGTTCTATCAGGCATCACTTAGAAGGACAACCTGTCGACTTCCAGGGGAGCTGAGGCAGGCAGAGCCCTTAGGAAGCTGGACTCCTAGCCCATCACCTACCAACCCCAGGGCAAAGATAAAAGCTTAAATGGCTATTGCTGTGTGGGTTATAAGGTGGTATGATCACTGATCAGATTAGAGAGTTGGACAGGTTCCTTATGGGGTCTGGCACATAGAAGATGCTCCACTGAAAGTGAGTGAGTGAATAAGTGGGCTTTGAGTGGGAATGCAGTTTTGATTGTATCCCAGGCCAGTGGAAGCTTGCAGAACTCCCATCCCTTCTGCTTGTGCCTTGGGTGTTGGGGAGAGTGTTGTGTTTGTCCCAAGTCATGAAAAAGGATCCTGTGGATTTCTGAGGTGGTGAGCTGGTCACCACTTCTTGGCAGGGTGGTGGTCAGCCTGGACACGGCAGAACTGACAGGATGGGCACATGCAGTGGGGCTGTCCATACTCATAGCTGAGAGGACCTGCTTGGAAATGAAGGAAATACAACCAGCAAGAAGAAAGCTAATGTGGGAAACAAACAACTCTACTGTTTTCATGTTTTGTTTTTAAGGGATCTCAGTTTCATGTGACAAACAACATGAAATAGATATCTGTAGACAGAAGCCAAGTTAGTATTGAAGAATTTTGTTTTCATCTTTATTTTTAAAAATTGACATGAAATTGTACAGGGTTACAGAGTGACATGACTTGGGTAACTCAAGTGACCTTGGAGACAGTCTAATCTGACCCCTTGTTGAGTCCTCCAGCCTGGGACTTGCTGCATCATTCACCTTGACGGCACTTGCACTTCCACAGTATTTGGTACTTAACACGCCATTTAAACTTCATCAGTCACTGTAGAATCTGAAACCAAACCAGGATGTTACTCCTGCAAGCACTTTGCGGGCATTGATTTGGTATTAATGACAAGAGATGCACAGTACAAGATTCTCAGTCAGCTGGTTCTAGAGACAGATCAAGACTGAGCTATGGAACGAGGCAAGAACATTGTGTAGTGAAAGGTGAAATGAAGGTTCTTTAGTTCAGATTCTACTCTTTAGACTTGGGAGTAATTCACTTAACTCTGAAATTAGAAAAAACCTTCACAAATAGTTCTTCCCTCACATTATAATTAATGTCATTTTGGCTTAAAAAAATCAAAGAATCTAATATAAGGACTTTAAAGAATTCTATCCATCTGTCTTCAACTCCTAGTAATTCATTGTTTGGTGACTGAGCTTTTGCTGTGCGACACATTTTAATACATAGAGAGCTATTTTAAGTTTCGTTCCATAGTGAATAGAACAAGACTCTGCTACAGACAAAAAGGGGCAAGCAGGTTGAAGGGCAGAGCCATCTATGGAGCGATCAGTGAGGGTAGTAAAGGATCCTCTGGTCTATGACAAAGGAATCCATGAAGCAGAGTCCCCATGTGATTGTGGCTGGTTAAAGCCTTCAATAGCAGAGGGGACAGATGGTTTCAGGAAGTGTTTTGCTGGAGAGAAAAACAAAATAGAACCAAAGGCAGGACAGCTACAGTGATGCTTTTTGGATAGAAAAGGTGAAGCCTGAGCCTTGTCCACAAAGACGGTCAGGACCAGCAGGCAGGTGATCTCCTTTGATTCAATCAAGCACTGCATAGGAGAAGAGCCTGACCACTTCCAAGGGTGCTGAGGCAGGCAGAGTCCTTAGGAAGCCTGTGTGTTAATTCACGGCTCGGTCCACAGCCTGTGACACTGCTGGGAGGAAGTAAAAATCTTAAGATGTGGGGCCTCAGGGGATTTAAGTGATGGGGGTTGGCCACTGAAGTGGACCGTGGGATCATGGTTTCTTTCTGTTTCTCGCTCCTCTCTCTCTTCTTCCTGGCTGCCATGACACAAGCACATGCCTTGTCATGATGCTTCACCTTGCTGTAGGCCCAAAGACAAAGGAGCCAAGAGACCATGGACTGAGCCTTCTGAAATTATGAGCCACAGTAAATCTTTCTGCCTAAGTTGGTAATCTCAGGTACTTTTTCATCATGAAGGAAAGCTGGCTAACATACTGGCTTTAATCCATTTCAAGAAATATGGTGGTAATGAGACTTACTGTGTGACTGTATGAAACCATTATAGGAATGGTTGCATTTTTGAATAAAACAGTTTATCACTAATTATGGACATTTAAAGTGTAAATAAACTGGATAAAAGGCATACAGTTTGAGGTTGGGGGAAGGAGAAAGACAACCTTCTTGTTGTCTTTGAAGAGCCCTTTATGCGTTTTTGTGTACCTACTGAAGTTATGATGGTGGTTTTGCTCTAATAGATTCACCTACCTATTATTGTTGCCTGCATAACAGTTTCCTTACACTGAGATCCTTATCTCCAAATTGTTCCATCCCTCATTAGATAAAATTCCCTAACAGCTTCTTATTTTCTATCACCTGGTCTAGAACTGATTGAAACAGGAAGAAGAATTAATTTGGAAGTTTTCAGTAAAGTAGCAAATGGTTATTCAATATATGGTATATGCCAGACACTGTTAATTTCCACAACAAGCCTATTATTATGTTAGTAGTTGTGGAAACTAAGATATAGAGAAATCAGAATGCTTGTTCCAAGTGACAGCAAGTAAGGGTCAGAAGGACTTTAGATGCTGGACACAACTTTCCTTTGAGGCTCCTTTCAAACAATCAACACAGCTCACAGTCTGTAGAATCCAGTGATTCCAAGAGCCATAGCTCTGCAGGGTATTTGATATTCTCTTATAGCTGTCAAGTGTCCAGTTTGATTTTCCTGCCTTGTTTTCTACTAAATACTCTAGGCAATAAAAATGTATGCCCGAGTTTGTCCTAAGAGTTTCAGAGTCTTGAAAGTTCTGTAGCATTCCTGAACCTGATAGGAGATTCATTTCATAAGAGAATTAATAAATACTGCATTCACAATTACATTGTAGGTGTACTTTAGTCTTTGCTTAATTTAATTCCTGTGACTTTTAAAAGCTAGGGCAAAGTTTGAGGCTTGACTTGTGAGGGTATGTTTGAGATAAAGTGTTTATAGAGCTTTCGTTATATTTCCTACTAAATTATATAGAGCAGATATTATCCTATCAACACTCTCAAAAGTCAGGTAGATTTTAAACACCATAGACAAAAAATTATATTCACTCAGTTTTATACACACTACAATTTATTTATAGCTTATAGTTGTTTCTGAAAAATCTTTATAGGAATCTGTTAATTAAAAGTCACTGTGACATGTTGGCTCCAGTATTCAGAGATTACTGAGATTTTATCTTGTTTGTGCATATAGCAATACTTGTGCCTTGACAAGCATCATGTATTTGCAAGGTAAGCTTAATCCTCCCACAGTGAAGCAGTGTATGTGTCCCCTACTCACCTGAAACATCCCAGGGGACAGCTACTTGAAAGAGACCTGGAAGGAAGTAGGCTTCCTTTTCTAAACTCTTATTCCTGGGAATTTAGTTTGGTAGATGCTATATATTTGGGATCTTTAAGAGCTCAAAATGGGTGATTTTTAATTTTTCAGGCCCCTGTAGATATTACTCTTCTAAATTTTTAAGAGGCTAAATGTAGCAAGATTTTCCCTAAATTCACTACTGCAATTAAACATCAGCAGTTCATGTCTTGCGAGGTCTGTATGACGATGTCTAAGTCAATGGGAAATGACACCATGAACCATTGACATTGTAATGAATGGAACTTCATCCTGTAATGTGGTTTCCTCTTGTAGGACAGAGGTTATTAAAAGTAGATGCATGAATGAAGCAGGAGAAACTAAGCTAATTAATAAAAGCAATATTTTATAAATTTATTTAATGTCAGATTACTCATAAAGATTCATTACATTCTTCTGGTCAGTAGGAGTTTCCTGGGATTTCTGTGCACCAGAAGCTGGAAAGTTTTTTTGAATTTATTAGTACATGGTTGCAGTACATGATGATTACATTCATTGTAGAGAAAAGGTGCATGCACATAACAAATTTCAGTTTCCCCTTCCTCTACCTCCTTTTATTTTGCCAGCATTAAATTTATTTATCTATCATATAAGACCTTATAGAGTTAAATATCATATATACAGATTGAAAACCATACCAATAGGCCAAAACCATATAAAACATGAATGAATATTGTTCTAAATCAAGGTACACTTTTCTTAAGGTACACCTTTAGATACATTGTCTAAGCAGAATTACAATAACTATTTTTCTCTCTTTTCCATATCATCTTTTTATTTTGTACTTTATTTATATATTAAGTTTTTCATGTAAGAGAAAATGTGATACGTGGACTTGGGTGTCTGATTTACTTCACTTAACATTATGTCTCAAGGAGCATCTATTTTCTTACAAATGACTCCAGTTTATCTCTTATTGCACAGTAAGCACTCCTTTCGGTATAAATAGCACATTTTCTTTATTCATTCATCCATTGATGGGTGTATAGGTTGTTTCCAAGTTTAGCTGTTATGAATTGTGCTGCTACACACATGGGTATTCATATATAACTATGATATGATGTCTTTAACTCTTTTAGAAAGATAACTAGATGGGGAATAACTAGGTCAAATGTAATTTCTATTTTTAGTTTTTGAGGAATCCCCATACTGATTTCCATAGTGGTTGTATCAGTTCATACTCCCATCAACAATGAATAAGCGCTCCTTTCTCCCCACACCCCCTGCAGTATTTGTTATTGCTTGATTTCTTGATGGCAGTCATTCTTTCTGGAGTGAAATGGGAGCTAGATGTTTATTTCTTTCCATGTATTTAGGATGTTTCTGCCATTATCTCTGTATACAGGTTTTTTACTGCTATTTGTGTTGTCTTGATTTTTCACTTATTCCAATTATTCTTAGATAAGTTTTCTTTGCTTCATTTAGCAGTTATTGGATCCGTTTTTCATGTTCTCTTGTTGTTTTTCAACTGTCTTTGAGTAGTTGGTCTTTGAAGGCATCATTGTCTTCTAGGTCTGAAATTCTGTCCTCACTTTTGTCCATCCTGCTGCCCATAACTTCAGTATGATTTTTAATCTACTGGATTCTGATTGAAACCTTTTCATGGACTCTAATTCTTTGGTAAACTGGTCGCTCATGTTTTGTATCATTTTGTTTAGCTCATCCAGCTTTTATTAGTGTCTTCTGAGAGCTCCTGCATCTTTTGATTATTGCACCCATTATCTGTTCAGTTTTTCTCATCTCTAATCCCACTGAGTATTTCTTTGAGCTGTTTCTTTGAATAATTTGGGTGCGTGGTTTATACTATTCTGTTCCTTGATGCCCCCTGGGGGTTTAGTTTTTGGGAGCTTGGGTGTTTTGGGGGGCATTTTGTTGCTTCATGTATGTATTGTTTTTGTGTGTTTGTTTTGTGCTGAGTTTTTTTGATGCTTATAGTCTACACACTTTGTTACTATTACAGGTATCGCTTTAGTTGCTTTTCAGTATTGTAATTTGGGCATGGCTAACTGTAACCACTTGCCATTGCCAAGATCTGATTATGTTGGTTACTTTGGGAGAGGAGGATGCAGTATTGTTAGCCCAGCAATTACTGGGCTAACAAAAGTTCTCTGGCAATTACTCTAGTAGTGTTAATGCCACAAAGGCAATCTGAGTGTTGGCTGACAGAGAAATAGTGACAATTACATGACCCTATCAATATCAAGTGAATTAGCTACAGTAGTATAGCTTAACATACAATAAAAACCAATTATGTATTGCCTTTTATCCTAGGGAAGAAATTGGCAAGTATGATGTAAACATTAAGGCATCCCAGGTATTGACTCACAGCTAATATATCCTAAACGTGGCAGCTATATCTGTGGTTATGGTGGAAAAGAATTCAACAGTAATTTTACAGAGTTAACTATCAAAAGACAGTTTATGGTAATACTACTAAAGATATAAGGTTTGGGAATGGGGGAATGCAGAAAGGAAACTTTGAAACCCTAGACTCTCATATGAGGAGGAGAGAGAAGTGATAAAAAGAACCTTATTGGGGAGTACAAGGATGTCTATAGAATTAGGTAAAAGTAAGACAAAAACCAGGTAAGAGATAGAAGATAGAAAAAGAGGGAGAAAAAAGAAAGAGGTTATACAGACAGTAAAAATCAGAAAGAAATTACTAAGGGGAGAAAGATTAAAAAGGGCAAGAGGAAAAAATAGAGAAATAAAAGTAGAAAAAGAGATTAGAAGCAAAGTAAAAGGATAAAGGAAGATAAGAAAAGCCCCAGAAAACTGGTGAAGAAGACAGGAGGGAAGGACAGAAAAGAAACAAAAAAATTAAAACAAAATAAAACAAACTACAAACACAGAAAACAAAAACCAATCAACCCACCAAACAAGCAACAATAACAACAATACAACCAAATGAAAAGACAAAAGAAGAAAAATTCATATCTATATGAATATACATAAATATATATGAATTTTCTCTGTGATTTTGAACCTGTGGTTATCTTCTAGGGCCTACTGCCTTGTTGTAGTGTCCAATTCAAGACATGTCTCTGCTCTTGCTAGTAGACAAAGAAGGCAGTCAGAGCCTAGGTCTGTGCTGCATATAGTGACCAGCAGGCAGGCAGTAAGATTAGGGTGGAAGTGGCTTCTCTGGGGCTTTCAAATCCACAGAGGTTCAGGCTGAACCTGGCCTCTGGTCATGGGTGTATGGCCAGAATCATTTAGCTTTTTTTTTTTTTTGGTACCGGGAATTGAACTCATGACCTCAGGCTTGCCAGGCAAGCACTTATGCCACTGAGCTATATCCCTGGCATGGATCATTTAGCTTAAAACACTCTGGGTGTCTTTTGCTGGCCTGATCATGGCTCTCTAGCCATGGATGTTTCCTGTGGTTGTCTCTCAACCAGTCACTGTGGGAATGCAGCACCAGGAGCTCTGAAATGAAGCCAACCTACAACTGCTCTGCACCGTGGGTTCAGTTGGCCCCTCCTTAGAATGATGTCTAACCAAGCCCTCTTTAAAAGGGGTATAGCAGGCACTTGAACTGGAGTCACTCACCAGCTCTTGCACCTGACAGCATCTGCTAGTCCATTTTACTGCTGCATTTCTCCCTGGAGGCCTTTGGAGGCCCCTGCTTTCACTGTGTCTCTGTAGATTCAGTCTTCCTTTGCCATGAGCCTTGAGCCAGGAGCCAGGGAGCAAACGCCAGTTGCTCCTTCCTATTTCCATGTTGTGTTCTATCTCTTTGATATCTCTGTAGGCTCCAAGTTTCCCTTCAAATTCTTTCTGTGTCCCAGGAATCTACCTCCCTTCTTCCTTTCTCCTCAAGTTATTTTCCAGTGCCTGGATTCTGAATCTTGGAGGGGCTGATTTGTGGTTGCTCACCATTCTGCCATCTTACAGGAAGTCTGAGGTGGAATTTCAAAGGTCAAAAAAATGGTGATCCTGTTTTCAAAGAGCTCCAGATCTACTCTTTCTCTTCTGATTGCTTCTCACATCCATCTAATTTCCAGATGATCTTATTTGTAGCTGAGGCTGGAAAGTTTGACTGAAGTGGTTCATTTACTAATTAGTGATGGGACTGACAATAAGGGATTTGGGAAATTATGAACAGTAGTTTAGAAGAAAGTTTTCCAAACCTCCCACCCTTACTAGATTGTAGGTGTTTTATTTGGCAGCCGCAGTGGATTTTTTGTTTGTTTGTCCATTTGTTTGTCTGGAAATAGCCTTATTTGGCTTCATTTTCAAAACATTTGGGAAGTTTGGGAATTTTTCTCATCTCCTTTTTTATTTTCAGGATCTAACTTCATTTATTTTTAGTGCTTTAAAAGTTTGATTACTTTACTGTATCTAACATGTAAACATATTTTCTTTTTTAATGATCTACAATTACTTTATGTTTTTCAATTTTTTTTTGTACAGGCTTGCAGCAAATAATGATTGCATTCCTCATGGTGATTGGAATGTGTACATAATGCATCTTAATTCCTTGTTTCACTTCTTTTCATCTCTTCCTCTCCCTCCCTCCGTCTCTTGATCCCAAGTGGGCAGAAAGTGGCTAAGCCTCTCTCCTGTCCTAGGTGGAGCCCATCAGCTCATTTAGGTGTCTTTGTGTTCTCAGTTACCTGATGGATTTTCTTTAACCTATGATTTTGTATTTTAGCCACTGTGTTCTAGTTATTAGAGCATCTTCTGGATTTCTAGTATCCTAACCAGAAGCAGAAGTCCTTTGCTATGTACAAACAACTTAAATAATTGCCAAACCTAAACAATTAAGGGATTTACATAACAATCTCATTTCTAGATTCACTTGAAAAATGAGAAGTTCTGGCAAGAATGAACCTGAATTTCCTACAATAGTGAGTGGGGGAATGGCTGACCCATCCCCATGATGAAGATGTGTCCTTGTCCATCTCTTTCTAGAAGATTGCATCATAATGTTAGTGTGTGTGTAGGCAGGAAAAAAAGAGAAAGACGGAGTATAAATTCTCCTTTGTTTGGGTCCATATATTTCTTTAACCCAGGTAATTTAGCAAGGTTTTGGGTTTAGTGCATTTTCTCAATGTGACAGTGTTCCTCTAGTTCTTTGCAGATAGAATATATACATCTGAGTCCTTGTGGCTCATGAGTGTTAAGAGTTATTTGTGATGGCAAATTGTCCCTTCTATGTCATCCTTCATCAAGTGGGAAAAATTGTTGAAATGTATTATTTTCACCAGAGCTATGAGATTTTCTGACCAGACCTTTTAAAAAAGATATGCTTAAATTGTATGTGTCTTTCATTAACAAAAGAGACTATGAAAACTTTATGCACTGCAAACGTGTACAAAAAAAGGGAAGGACATCCAGAGATAGATGAAGGGGGAAGGGAAGGAGAGGAAAGAGAATGGAAAAAAAAATTAAGTTGTGTTTTGTACATGGGTCAACATGAGGAATGGAAACATTGTGTACTGCAAACTTATACTAATAAAAATGATCTGAATAAAAAGGCAAAACATAAAAGGGACTATGACTGAGATTAAGACTTCTTTATTCATGGTGAAGGGATGGGATAGGACTGGTTAAATGAAAGGAAAGTAACAAAGTACCTGTTCAATATCATCAGTAAAATACTCAAAGGTTGGAAATGTTGATAAAGAAGTTATCCTGGCACTTAGACCCTCACTGGCGCTATGTCTGCTCTGCATAGAATTGAAGGCACTGACTCCTTCTTCTCCCCCTTGATTCTTTCTTTCCCTTCAGTGCTCATCTGCTGTTTGCCGAGCTCCTTGGCAGGCACATCTCTGTGGCATTTAGTGGAAAGACCTGATTTATGCACTTAAGGAATCGGGGGATGCTAAATTGCTAACTATTCACAATGCATGTGTTCCATACATATTTGCTTTTTGTTTATTGAAGTTGTAATATCCTGAAATTAAGGATAATTTTTACATATCTAATTTAAAAATGACTTTGGGATGACTTCCCTCTTCACTCTTGTCTCTTTAGGAGGATGAATGTGAACTGCATAAATTTCATTAGCCAAAATCTTTAGGATTTCATGAGATGTTATAAAGTAATATGAAATATTTTTCAAAAAATTTCTATATTACCCTCAGTGTTGCACTCCAAGAAGAATACACCTTAAGAGTAATCTGTTATTCCACAGCCTATAATATAATCTTGGGCTTCTTTTCTATGGAAATTCTCCTGACTATTCAGTGGAACATTTTCATTTATAGAAGATAGATTAAAGTTTGAAATAATCCTAAAGCATTTAAAACTAACGTCTTTTGAATAAGACAGGGTAATAACATTTGGAGGGTGGGTGAGGCTTTCATTGTCCCAAAGCAGTTTCAACTATAAAGTAAAGAAGGTGGATCTTCAGATAACCAGAGATAACCAGCTTTAAAGATGATTATTAAGAATTCTCACAAATCATTTTGTGCATAATATGTACATGTACAATTCTCTAAGAGTATAATATGAAGAACAACAATTATTTGAATAAATAGGTTTTATATGTTTATTAAAATTTTCTCTTAAGGAGTTATAATGACAACAAAAGCAATTAAAACAAAAAATATGCATCTAATAGTTTCTTTGATAGTGAAGGGTGGCATTATGTATGTGCAACAGTTTATAAAGTGAAGAAGTCATAGTCCTTTGAATATTTTTGTATTTATAACATAAACATACGTAGCTTATCTGGATATACTGTTTTCAAATTAGGAATGTGCTAAGATTTTATTCCAAAATACATGACATTTTCTTGAGGTACTTATGACTAAATTTTTGAGACTTTATATCTAGAATGCATTATTACTATATTATTATTATTATAAAATTATGTTAAGATTTTATATGGAATTTTGGTAGTACTCTAGTGAATTATGCAACGGAAAAATATTCATATATAAAAATGATTATAATACTATAATATAATACAAAATAATACAAGATATAAAAACAAATTAAGTTGCACTTACCTTTGAAAATCTTCAGGGGTGGTGTGAGGCAGACAAGGGGGGAGTTATTGCATGGATGACTTTCACTGTCACTAACAGAATCATTCCTCTCTATTGGCTTAATCAACTTTAACAAGGAACCTATCCAGTGACACTTGCGTTTGTTTCCTTTTGAGAATCTTGTAGAAATGTGACATGCGTTATCATTCAATAGATTCATTTTTTGGACTGCTACAGCCTTATTTAGGTATTACTTTTCTACAAAATTTTGCAGTTTCCCACCCTTTACTTCTATCCCCAATCTCATTTGAAGGGAGAGATCCCTCTGCTTTTTTCTCCTCTGTGGATGAGATCTCTACAGCCTCTTGCTGTTGGGAGATGATCACCCACTGTCCCAGAGTGAGAGACAGACAGCACAACCCACAACCTTTGGCTCAGTTATGATCAAGTGAAGTTCATCTTGACGTACTATTCATGTTGCCAGACATTGATCGTTTATCAAATTAAAATTGCTTAGAAATGTTTGTCTATATTGTGCAACACTTGCAGACCAACTTACTCCTAGTCCAAGGTTTTGCTGTATAGGTAACACGCCTGGTATCTAATGGGTTCCACAAAGTCAGGAAATAACATAGAAACAGCAGTTACCTTCTACATGCTTGTAATTTCTTTATAATCAAGAAAAAATGTTAATATCCCTCAAGTAATTGAAAATAACATCCAGAGCTGTCTTTCATCCATACTTCTCACGGCGCTGGTGGACAATGAACCCCTGAGTAGTTTTGAACCCCTGAGTTTCCAAATAGGAACATAAGACAAGCTAGTCTCAAAAGTGGCATTGACAGTAATTACAAAGAGAAAATATTTTTCTTGGAGAAGGTACATCTAGCACTTTGAGATCTAAAATGGATCTGTAAACAAATAGTTATACCTTTTCTAATGCTTAAATTTTTTTGACCAATTTTGCACACCTATATCTGGTAATCCAAACAATTAATTTGAAGACAACAATATGCAATATAACAACCACTGTTGAATTCCTATCATCTTGCTTAGTGGAGCTCTGTATCATTGATAATCTTTTTTTATTACTTTTTATTCTCTTTAACTGTTTGCTCGATCTTGCATTCTTACATCTTGTAATCTGAGCAGCTTCACTGAAAATAACAGCATGTAATATAACAACCGTTGTTAATTCCTATCATCTTGTTTTGAAATTCTGTATCATTTTTATTGTTTTTGTGTTGTTTTGTTTTTGTCTTTGTTGCTGTTGTTATTTTTTTCTCTTTAAAATAAAAAAATAAATGAAATGGATCTATAATTAAGCTCTAGGGGCAGTTCTAAGGTTTTATGTTTTTGCATTTACATGGACACACTAAAATTTTCTTATTGCCTGATGACTGAATCAATAATATGATTGCTATGTGATGAGAACCTAGTGTTATTATCTTTCTTTTATAATATACTCATGAGCAAGAGCCAGCTGTTGAAATTCACCTTTGTTTAATTATTGTTGTTGAAGAGATTATCATCTTTGAATACAATCTCAAGGAAAGTTCCTGGGGCTTGCTGCAATAAGAACATGCCTCACTTCTCTTTACCTAACCAAAAAAAGCCACTTTTGAGATAGGAGCAGCATAACACTGCACTCTAGGAGAGGAAACAGACAATCACCTTGTGTTCGCCAACGTGGATGCCCAAGTTTGTAAATTTAATAAAAAGATAAAAAATGTAGCAGCTTTTTATCTGAAGCAATAAACTTTGATTAAATCTTGCCAGTTTGATGCTAACGGTCTTTCTGGGTAGCAAGAAGGTGAGTGAGAGCTTTGGACAAGATAATAGCAACAGACAAATGTGAAATAATATGAAGTTTTAAAGAGCCTTTCAGAACACTAAAGAGTTTAGGAAATTAAAATAATCGGTGTGGCTTTTCATGCTCCTGACCAGTCTTAACCGCCTGCATTCATTCACTTCTCTGTCATTGAGTAGATCTATCTCTTCTCTTGTAATGATTGCTTCTTAGTCTGCAATGATTATCTTTCATGTTCCTCTTTTATTAATATTTAAACACAAAGATAGGCCAGAAAGTAATATGCATGTTATCTGTTGAGTCAAACAGGGTGCCTGTCAACTAAGCCTCATTGCTCTTACAACTGCAGGGATAAATTTTGGAAAGCGAAGATGTAGACAGGAATTTATAAAAACATATTAAAATCTGCTTTTGTTCATGTTGAGCAGAACTGTAATATATAGGGGGCAACAAGAGTTACTATAAGCTATGTTACAAGCCATAGCTGTGAGATAGTGCTTTCCCATGTTAATGCACAGCAGTGATCTGAATAACCAGAAGCTTTGATGGCCTACTGTTTATCAATACACACTGAGTTTAATCCCACCAAGTATTCATGTTTATACAGATGTGTAGTGCGGGATCATTAATTAGAATAAGCTATAATTAATGTTGAGATTAACTTTATATTCTGTCAGTCATGTTTCCTAGTTCTTATCTATCACATATTCATGAGGATAACATTTTGATAAAAAAAAATGAGTGTTGGGGTTATGGATATGATTAGAAAACAGAGTTTACCATATTGATCTAGCTGTAAACATTTGTTCTGGGTAATGTAAATAGTAATCAAAGAATTCTAACAGTACCTAACTTAGGTATTGCCTGTATTTTGTTGTCTAGATAACAAAAATAATTTAAGCTGGCTCCTTTTAGTGATGCTAAAACATATTAGTTTGGCACAGCTTTCAAAAGTGCACGCTCTGTGAGATAAAGGGACCATAATGGCTTCTGCAATGATCTATTATTTTTGGCATATAAAAAGAAGTTATAATGCTGTTCTTTAAAATTTATGTTTCATAATAAAATGAATAATTCATTCACTCATCCACTGACAAGCAGAATACTTAAATTAATGTTTCAAAGTAAAAAATCAGCACCAAACTGAAAAGCTAAGGTTGAAGGTAGAGAAAGAAGCCTGGCTATTAGGCTATAATCCATTTTCAGAAGATAACCATAATATAAAATGAGTCTGAAAGTCATTTATAAAGAACAGGATATTAAAAGCTATAAGAAAAAAGACCATTTATCTATTTGTGTACTATTTTGAAGACTTGAGCCAAATGTTTCATCAGTGAACTGATGCGCCTTCCAATAAATTAGGCAGGGTGTGTGTGTGTGTGTGTGTGTGTGTGTGTGTGTGTGTACAGGGTGTGGGTGAAAGGTGGGCAGCAGTTGCTTTTTCCTTTAAGCTTAGATTATTTAAAATTTTATTCATTAATTCAGCAATACCTATTATGTAGCTGATATGTGTAAGGCAAGCTGCCAGGTACTATAATTTATATACAAGGAAACTAAGGCATGGTACCTGAGGAGTTCAGAATGTATAAGTGGAGATGGCATACCTAAGAGAATTCAAGACAAGACTCATTTTTAAAATAATTCTGAAGTGGATTTTGAAATGGAATTAACCTATTAATGATTAAGGATGCAGAAGTAAAATTTTATTCATTGACCCTGTGACAAAGCATTGCCATCACCATCATCATCTTGTTATCAACATAAAGATGATGGATAACAACCAACATGTGTGTCCTGAGCATGTGTGTTCTATTAATAACTGTAATGAACAGGTGGAAAAACTGAGGGACGAGAAGTTTGGTAACTTTTGCAGGATCATGAGGGTGGTCAGGACACAGCTCTCAACCCCAGAGTTTCAGCTAATGAAAATGACAATTGAACAGGCATTTCTGTCAATGTGTGTTTGAGTTGGCACCATTCCTTGAAACCTCTAGTGGGTATTCTGAGATGCCAGGATAGGGAGGACACTTTCATTTGGGTTTCCTATTTCCTTCAAAGTTATCAGTAGCAATTTCCAGGTAGTTAAAAACAAGTTAAAGAGCTCAGATCTTGGTTTTAAAAATAAAACAATGAGTATGACAGATCTCCTACTATGTTTGTGCATGTTATGGTTCAGATCTAAAATGTTGCCCCCAAAGTCTCACATTTGAAGGTGGGCCTGGTCAGAAGTGGGAGTCACTGGACAGGGGTGACTTAGAAGAGTTTGTTTTTATCCCTAGCTCCTCCTTTCTCTCCCTGCTTCCTGGCTGCCATGAGGTGAGCAACTTTCCTCAGCCTTCTGCCGTGCCATTTGTGTCTTGGAACCAGTAGACCGTGGACTGAACCCATAGGAACTGTGAGTCAAAATAAACATTTTCTCCTTTAAATTGAAGATGTCAGATATTTTGTCTCAGATTTGAGAAAGTGATGAATATACCATCTACCATTGTGGAGAATCTTTGCTTCCTAAAATTAGTGACTACCAAAGTTAGTCAACAGAGTTACAAATCAAACAGGGGTTGGTTAAATTCTATCAGCCATCAGAGTGCTTCAGACTAGGATACCTGTGTTCTTGATCTTTAACAGTTTTGATATCTTCAAGATTTTTTTCCATGTGTAATGTGAGAAAATTGAGTGAGTGATTTCCTGTGTTTACTTCATGTCTTATATTCTTTGAGTTTATGCCTTTCTGAGTTAAGCAGACTCATGAGACTCTAGATTCAGTGATAATAATAATTTTTTAGTGAAAGAAAACATCACAGTTTAGATAGAAGGCAGCTTTATATCAGCAGTCATCTCTAGTGCAGTGACACAGCTTTAGCCATGTGAACTAGTTTACACTGCATAAATATGTGTACTGCATAGTATTTCTTATTGATTTAAAATAATTGTTCCTATTCAGAAATAGATATTCAGAAATAGATATTTATTTAAAATAATTGTTCCTATTCAGAAATAGAACAATAGAAATTGTTCCTATTCAGGAAGGGTTAATCATCTGGTTATAATTTCCCATCTATTGATTATGACAAAAAAGAAAACAAGGTTCCCCCCACTTAGGAAAGAATGCATAAATTCCAGTAAGAAAACATTAAAATAGAAACAGTATAGAAAAATAGAAGCAGTATCAGAATGATTATGTGTTCATTTTATGCCTTTGAGGAACACTGTAAAAAAACAAATTTATTCTCAGATACCATTGGCTTGTGGGTATTTTTCTTGTACAGACCTTCTATGTATTGCTTTTCTGGGCTGGAAGTCTGTCAGGGGGTCCCCACTATCTGAAAATTCACATTCCTGGGTGTGAAGACACAGCGCCATGCTGTGGGAGTGCCAGCTCCTGCCTGGATGGATGGTAATTGTCTGTTTGTTATAGCGCAGAGGTGAATTCTCCTGCTCTTGGGAGATGCAGCCTTGTGAGCTGAGTTACATGGTTATGTGTGACTTGTGACGTGGATTACACTTGCTTTGTTCACTCCCATGCAGAGGCAGCACCCAACAAAAAGAAGCTCTGTCCTTTAGCTGTGTTCCTAGCAGAGGTCTGCAGGCTCTCAGTCACTGGTTTGTTTTTCAACTATAGGATGGAAATTGTAATCCTTAAATCTATTCTAATTTCTTACAAGCAACATTGACTCTGTTTATAAACAATAGCACCCTCCTTGTGACTATTTCATATCTGACCACAGTGCATGACTATGTGGGTAAACAAATATGTATTTATAAATATAATAATATACAAAATATAAAATATAATAAATATAATAAAATATAATAAATATAAATATATGTATTTATCATTATTGGAGTGCACTTACATCATTTAGAAGTGAAAATGGAAGGAACAAAATGTAATTTTTTTTGGTATTGGGATTTGAACCCAGGACGTTCCAGACTGAGCTACATGTCCAACCCACCTTTAAAGATTTTTTATTTTGAGATAGGGTCTTGCTAAGTTGCTAAATTCCCTGGACTAGTCTCCATCTGTGCTCCTCTTGTCTCCAGCTCTCTTATTGTTACTTTTTGAGATGATAATTGTTAAGGGTATTTCCTCTTGATTCTAAAGCTTCAGGAGAGCAGAGCCCACTCTTCCTTTGGCAGGTGGGAAATTGAATTTCTGCTCTGGAGAGTGGAGGGGGAGATCTGTAGGCTAAAGTCTTGTACAAAAGGGCCCCATATTTTCTTCAGTTTGAAGGAAAACAGAATGGGTGGGACACACTATAGTTGAACTGGTCACTGCTTCTGCTTGGCAAACTTGCCACTTTGCAGCATATTGCGTAGATGCGACCCCTGAAGCCTACCTGAAGGCTGCTGCTGGGGCAGCGTTCCCTTTCCCTTATGACTTTTAGGCCTGGTTACTCCAGGAAGGAGCCTACTGTTCTCCAGTTGAGGTCAATCCATCTTAGAAGTGTGCATCCACCTGGGATGGACACCTGATTTACCACTGTTCTCACAGACTGAGGGTTTCTAATTTACATTCAAGGAATGCTTTCATTTCACTGAAAACACAAAATAAAAGTATGACAACATAGAATATAATCTCAGTTCATTATGTTTTCTAGAAGGCATAGAAGATTTCCAACTTCTCACTCCTATGCTCATCTTAGAGGTAACCACTGTTTTTCTCTTGGTCATCATGTATTTGTTTTGCCTGTGTTTAAAAATGATTTGTGATTGATGTGTGCAATCTGTACATATAAATGCACCATGGTGAGATGCTTCAGTACATGTGTGCACTGAACAACGACCACATCAGGATAACTGGCATGTTGGCATTGACTGTTTCAGAACTCCATAGAAATGTAATTATATACAGTATATTGTTTTATGTTGATTTTTTTTCCTGCTCAACATTATTTCAGGAAGAATTCATTCAAGTCAGGCTGTGGAGTAATAGTTTATTCTTCATTGCAGTGAATTATTTCACTGCTTGAATATACTGCAATTTTTTTGCTCATCTATCATTGATCCTTGTCTCTCGATTTAGCTATTATGAATTGTGCAGTTATGAATATTCTTGTAAACTTTTTGGTGGACAAAGCATCCAAAATGGGCCTGTTGGATCATAAGATAAATATACTTTGAGATTTAGTAGTGTGGACCAAATTTTCCAAATTTCTCACATCTTCACCAACAGCTGAAGCTGCAGTTGTAGATCCTTTTACCTCTCACCATTTTGGATGGTGTGTGGTGGTATTTCGTTGTGGTTTTAATGCGCATGCTCAGCTGACAAAGCAAACTTCTCACTGAGCATCTTCTCAATGTGTTCACTGGCCATATGCTTCCTTTTTGTTGAAGTGTCTGATCAAGGATCTTTTTCCCATTTAGAAAGTAACTGGGTTGCCTTTTTCTTATTGATTTGTATATTTTTCCACACAAATTTGATCATTACTTTTAGGAATGTATTGAAATTAGTTTTTCCAGTCTTTTTGCTTATGATTTCATTTTTAAATGTCTTTCAAAGGGTAAAGGTTTGAAATTTCACACAGAGCAAGGATCTTTTCTCTTATAGTTAATTTCTTGTCTTTTTACAGTTTAAGAAATGCTTGCTATCTCAAAGTATTGAAGCCATTTTCTGTGTTTTCTTCCAGAAAGTTTTTTGTGTACTTTTCACAGTTAGTTCTCTGACCCATCTGAACTTGATTTTGTGCACAGTGTGAGATAGAAATCAAAGTTCTTTTGTTCCCATCTATTGAATTTCTAGGTGTGGGAGATACAGATAGCCATTTGGGAGCAGAGAAAGCTGTGTTAGAGAAAGCAAATCACGTTCTCTTGGTTACAGTGGCACCTTTATTATATATCAGGCAAGGCATCTATGTGGGCCCATTTCTTGGCTTTTCATCCTGTCTCCTTGGTTTACTTGTCTGTCCTTGGGCTGAGACCTCACTGTCTTAGTTACTTTTGCTTTACAGTAAGTCTTAAAATCTGCTAGCAAGTCCTACAACTTTGTTCTTGAAGGCTTTACTTTTGTAGGATTTGTTTGAAAAACAACTTGGAAACTAGCAAGAAATTTTCAAAGCAATAGACTGACTTCTCAAACCAGTTCTTACTATATTTGGCCAATGGATGAATTTTGACATCTTAGTTTGTGCTGAGGTAGAGTAGGTTTAAATAATATCCATCAACCTGCCTGGACTGCTGTATGGTGAAAACAAAAATGATGGAGAATCTCTTGAATTCAATACTAATGAATTAGCATCATTAATTTAGCGAGGAGAGTTACCTAAGGGTCCTCTGCCTTGAGCCCTTCATAGCACAAAAGAGAAATTCTTCAGGTAATCTTCCCAACATCTCCTCCTTCTGAGTCATAAGCTATTTTGCCTTCTGGTAATGCTTGCTATCTTTTAATCCAGCCTATAGGAAGCATTTGTCTTGATACTGAGCCTATTGCCTGTCCTGTAGGAAGGGACCTAAGGGAAAGTCAAATCTTTTATAAAGGGGACAACAGTTCATAAGAACTGTTCCTTTGTGAGGCAGAGAGGAGTTTAATTAACTAAAACTTAATTTACAATTATAGTAAATCTTTGGACCTTTATCCAAATCCTCATGAATTATATCCCCACAGATCATGAGATCCAAAACAGTTATCCATCAGCAAGGCACGTCTTGATCTGAGAACATCTCTGTGTCCTCATTTGCTTCAAAAGAGGAAGTCTGCTCCTTCATTCCATTAGTAGCAGCTGGATTTTGGAGGCTAAACACTACCGATTAACACTTAAAAAACATGTCAGCTAATATGAACCAGGTCAAATGAGACTCATCATTGACACTGGACCTCCTTCCATTTTATTGTATTCTAATCGCTCTTCCAGGCCTTTGTTGGGACTGACTCTTCTGAAAGCGTCTAGCTGAAAAACGGTAATCAGATCCTGCTGAGGCAGGGGCAGGGGACAGCAGTCCCCATCAGCTGCAGATGTGCGGAGCGGCAACTTTGGGAGGCAATGATAATTAAAGAGCATGTGGTCTGTAATAAATCTGCACAGTAGCGCTAGCTCGTGTTAATCGGGGGATTAAGAATAATAGCACATCCTTATGAATGGTGTGTTAAATCTCAAGTTACACTTCCTAGGCTTACTGTAGCTCTGTGCAAGTTTGGTGGTTTTTCATATAGGATACAGTGTATGAAGTGTGAGGAGATTTATGGCATGATTTGTATACATGGGTCCTGATCAAAATGGCTGAGAAGGGCCTGATAAAACAGGAACATCTGGAGGTACAGATGTCACTCCCCTGAAGCTGAAGGCTGTTTGACAGGAAACAGAAACATATGATTATGAGAGGAGGAGGGCTCCTAAGTGCCAGCTTTCACACCAGTTTTGATAGAAATGTGTTATGAGTGCTTAACACCGTGATTGATAGTTTTTGATGAAGAAAAGTGTCCCCGAAGCCCGTGTTTCCCTTTTTGATTTGCTCTGAATTTGTTATTTACTGTTACTCTTTTCACAATGATGAGTTCTGGAAAAAGGCATTGAGTTTCCAGGTGTGGGAGAAGAGTTAGCCGTTTTGGAGCAGGGAAAGCTGTGTTGAAGAAAGCAAATCACATCCATACTGTGCCCTGGCCTGATAAAGTATTATTAGCAAAGCAGGAAGAGGTTCTGGTCTCCCATTTACTTATGTATGATTGGTGTCTACGTGGTAATGCCCCTGAGCCAGTTACTAAGAACTAGCACTTCATACAGATATGAGTATTGATACCCTTGTACACCAGTTACATAGATGGATGCCCTCATGTATTAAAAGTGGCTATTCCAGTTTACTGGGATTATAGGATGTTCTTATCTTATTTTGTTTATCTAGCTGTTCATCAATGAGCAAGATGAAATGACATTTGTCAGAAAGGCAATATTAAGTGGACTATTTTTTCTTTACATGAGAATCTTCTTCATCCACTTGTCTTTAACTGACCCAGTGACTTTCTCTTGGTTTCAGCAGGGTCAAAGGATGGCTACCACCTCACTTCCTTTTTTCTCATCATCACTGATGGAATAAGAATTGCTATTGTTGAAGAACATCCTTCTGAAGTAGACGAGTGCAGAATAGATGAGTCTGGCCACTGTTATGAACTTAAAAGAGCAAAAGTATGTGGGGATGTGGAGATAAGGTGTGGATTCATAAGGTAAAGAGATATGCCCTCAGGAAGACCCCAGGGGTCGGGCTTGGGGGATGTCTGAAGACTCCTTCCTAGCTGAAAATGTGTCATTCACCTCAAGACCAAGCCAGTCTACTCTTTTTCTGATCAATCAGTATTGAGCTTGAAGTTTTGGGGAATGATTTCAAAAGCTCCTATCTTTTGCCCCTGCTAAAATAGAGTTGATTTTAAGAGTAATGGCTTAGATCTGTGTCCTGGGCCAGAGAAACTTGTATAAAAACATCTGTCAATTCCCATAGTCCTCTTTACAGGCCAGAGTATCCGCAGCATGTTTGGCAATATGAATTTATGTCTATAATAAATGAGTGGTCTGCCCATCCGCTTGCTGGAGGTACTGTTGCACTGGGAATACAATGGCTAACAAGGGAAAGTAATTAAGGCAGTATTGAGTTTCTCTTTTAGAGCGAGAGAGGATGATTATATTGCTGTAACCTCTGGAGCTGGATGAAAACCTTAGCTGATCAGCAACTCATTTTTCACCTGGTGTTGTTCTGTTCTTTTCTGGCCGCCTCCTAAGCATACTGTAGATGAATAGCCACACTCCCAGATTTACTGTTCTGCCTCTGGCTAAGGAAGCAGCTGGAGAGCTGTGATGATACATGCAGGAGATGTCAGCCTTTTACGCCTGTCCACTGGGGAGTTTTCTCTTGTTGGTTTTTAATAAGTAATTTCATATTCCATACTGGCAGTACTACATCACTGCCCAAAGAGGGGTTAACAGCCTCAAAAATTTGATATGTGTTTCACACTTTGGCATAATCTATGCCCCCCAGGGAAAGCATAAATTCTGATGTGAGCAATGGCTTTACTGTGGAAAAGCCAGGGCTAATTTTTCACTTCCTCCTGAAAGAAGGGGAAAAGGAAAGAGAAAGATAGACAGACACAGACTGACAGATACACACGGGAGGTGGCATTCTCACTTCTCTTCCTGGAACCAGAGCAAGTTCTCTGGTTGTTTAAAGACAACGTAGAGTGTTTTCTAATAGAAACCAAGCACGCACTTTGGAGGATCTACATGTACTATTACATGGCCATCTCAAATGTACATATATAGCTCTGTGTATATGCATATGGCCACACATAACTACTATACATGCAATTTGTTCTAGACCAGTGGAGTAAACGTGTGGTTCTGACTTTTTAACTAAAAATCCTATGCACTATAGTGTAAGTGAAATTTAAGAGAAGGATGTATCTTTTCTTAACCTTATCAGTTTTCCTTCTTTTTTTTTTGTTTTTTTTTTTGTTTTGTTTTTTGTTTTTCTTCCAGTACCAGGAATCGAACTCACGACCTTGTGCATGCCAGGCAGGCGCTTTGCCACTGAGCTAAATCCCCAGCCCCCAGTTTTCCTTCTTAGACCCATGTTCATATAGATATACCAAAAATCAATTGCTGGAAGTCCTGTCTCTGTTCAGAATAAAGTTCAAGGTTTTAGACAATTTTATTTCCACAATGCCAGACTTTTTTGTTCTGACTTCCTAGTGCATTATCTATGTACTTACAAGATTTTGTGAGTTGAAATTCAACTCCAATGCATGATTTGAAAAAGTGTCTGTTGGGTTGGATTTTATGAAAAATCTGTGTTCAATAGTAAGGTTTTCTTTGTTGGTTTGTGGTTTGCTCTATCAATGATGTGTTTTGATTGAAGAAGAACAAATCTCTATCTTGGTATATTACTGCCTAAAGACAGTTGTTTCAATTTTTCAGAATTTTCAGCTTGCAGCTATTTTAGGTATCAAACTTTAACAGTTATTTATAGTCATTTTGGTGCCCAAGTCGAAAAGAGAGATTGAGCCAGCCAGCCATGTGCAAAAATATTTCCTGCCTTATTAGATGTAAAAATAATACAAATGAAGTACAAATGTAATGTTTGGGAAAATTTGATACTTTTAAAGTCTTCAGAAGAAATTGCAGGGACCACTGCCTGAAGTCTGCACATGCTCACACAGATCTCTGGGAGTTATAGTCAGGTAATAAAAGTGGAGCCTCTTCAAGGGTAGCTGGATCCACGACTAACACTGCAACATAAAAAGTAAATGACTCATCCAAGATCCTGGCTTACTAGATGCTTCCACTGCCTGCCCCTTACAGCAAGGAGCAATGCAGAATATTACGCAGCCTTTGCCAGCTACCCTACCCCCCACAAATACACGGGGTTTACTACCCTAAGGAACAGGGGCCATCTTCGGTTAGGAATAATGTTTCTCAAATTTGGCAAACTGAAGTGAAATGTCTTATAGAGGATGGAGGTGGAGCTGTCATTCTGGAGCAAACCAGCTGAAGAAATGAGTTTGTAGAATGAGAAACAGCAAGTAGCTGTTGCAACAAGCACCAAGTGGCCCCGGGAGAGAAAGGAGGAAGGAGTAGCTCTTCAGTGATTTCCAAGCCCAGGTCTCTTGAGGCCCCATTCTAATCAGTATTTTCAGTATATGGTGTGGTTTCTCATGTTTAATTCCTTCGCATGTGAAGGAATGGGAAGGGGCTGCGAGGAGTCTGAGGAGTCCTTTGGTCCCACACTGGATTTTACAGATAAGGAAACTTAAGTTTATTGAGGTTAAAAAGAGAATTTGCATAAGATCACATCGTGACGCGTCAGTTCTCCGCCTGTTCTCCTTGGCACAGACAGGACCAAGTCCAAATGAGTATTCATTACCTGTAACAATAATATCACTCTCAGAGACATGGGCACCAGGAGTATTCTTACTTCTAAGTCTTGAGAATATTTTCTCTATGTTTTCAGAGAACAAACTGCATCTCCACTGGACAGTCTGGAGTATCCGTTCTTACAGTAGAAAGAACTGTGCGTCCCATGATTTCTTCTGAGGCATATTTCTTGATTAAATTGCACTCTTCATAACCTGTGTGGAGCCACATTTTCCCTCGATAATGCCCAGCTTTATTCCTTTTCAAAATATTTTTATTTATTTATAAAATGAAACATACTTATATATGCATTTGCTCATAATGATCCTTTTCCTTAGGAAAGCAATTCTTCCCCAAGCTGTGCATTAGAAATTCCTGAGGATCTTTTAAAAAGATACTGACACTCAGACCTTTCAAGTTCTGATTTAGTTGGTTTGTACTGTACCAGCTATTTGAAGTGTAATTTGTATATGATAAAAATTCATTCCCTTAACCTACAGTTATGCAATCATGTAGCCACCCCCACGAGAAAGATTTGGCACAGTTCCTTGTCCTCAAAAAGTGTCCTCGTCAGTCAGGTGACGCATACTTGTAAACCCAGCACTCAGGAGGCTGAGGCAGGAGAGCACTGTGAATTTGAGGCCATACTGCGTCATATAGTGAGTTCAAGGCCAGTCTGAACTACATCAAAAGACCGTTTCAAAAAGAAAAGAAATGAGAAGTTTTGTGTGCTTTCTCTAGTTCCCCTCCTTTCCTGATAGCCAGCCTCAGATAGCCACTGTTCTGGTAGCTGTCACATACTTTACGTAGAATTTCATAGAACATGAAGTCATTTAGGCTTGATTTTTCCTACTTAGCAAACGTGTGTTTCTGAGATTCACTAATGTTGTTGCATATATTAATATTATGCTTGTATTTACTACCCAGTAGAATTTGATAGAATGGATAAGCTACAGTTTATCTTTCTCCTTGATGGTGAGTTGTGCTGTTTCTAGTAACTTGGCTATTTTGTTTTTTTTTTTTATTTTAAAAATTGAAAAAAACTAACAAAACAACAATGAAGACAAGATCAAAACAACACAAAAACAACAACAACAATACATGACCTCAACACAAAATGATAGGAATTAACAACGGTTGTTACATTACATACTGTTATCTTCAACAAAGTTGCTATTTTGAATAATGTCCCCATGGAGTTTGCAAACCAGTCTTTGGGTGGAGATATGTTTATTTCTGGGCCACAGAGTAAGTGTGTGTTTATACATATTGCTGCACTCTCTCTCCAAATTGTGTCTACATCCCCACCAGGGACTTTTTAACTGTCACCTTTCCAGGAAGCATGTAGTGAAATCTCAAGCATCGGTATTTTTAAACAGTATTCATTCAAGCACCAGTAATTAACAACAAATCTTAGGTGATTCTAATGTCACCTGTGATGAAAATGACCGTCCTAATTGTCCTTTCATGCCATCTCTCCAGATTTGACTTTTGCTACCTCTTGAGACTGAAGCTTTTATTTATTTTTTTAAAATT
>NW_004955474.1:5716518-5717381 GCF_000276665.1 Chinchilla lanigera | reverse complement strand
AAAGCTTTCCATTTTTGTCCATTTAGTATGATGTTGGCTGTTAGTTTGTCATAGATGGCTTTGATTAGATTGAGGTAAAGACCTTCTATTCTTATTTTCTGTAGGGTTTTTATGATGAATGCATGTTGGACTTTGTTGAAAGCTTTTTTTGCATCTATTGAGATGATCATGTGGTTTTTGTCTTTGGCTCCATTGATATGATGTATAACATTTATTGATTTGTGAATATTGAGCCATCCCTGCATTACTGATTGAATGCAACTTGGTTGTGGTGTATGGTTTTCTTGCTGATTTGCTGCATTCTATTTATAGTATTTTATTGAGTATCTTTGCATCTGTATTCATTAGGGAGATTGGTCTGTAGTTCTCTTTCTTGGTTGGGTCTTTCTCTAGTTTTGGTATCAGTATAATACTTGCCTCTGGAAATGAGTTAGGAAGAATTGCTTCCTTTTCAATTTCATTGAAGAGTTTGAGGAGTATTGGTATTAGATTTTCTCTGAATTTCTTGTAAAATTCTGCTGTGAATCCATCAGGGCTGGGGCTTTTCTTTATCAGTAAGTTTTTAATCATGTTTTCAATCTCATTAGTTGATATTGGGTTGTTCAGGATTTTTTATATCTTCTTGATTTAACTTTGGTAATTTGTGTATATCTAAGAATCTGTCCATTTCTTCTGAGTTTTCTATCCTATGGGAGTAAAGGTTTTCAAAGTAGGTATAATGATCTTTTGAATTTCTGTAGGATCTGTAGTGATTTCATTCCTTTTTGCATGAATACGAGTTTTTTCCTTTCTCTTTTGATAAGGTTGGCTAGGTGTTTATCAATTTTATTTATTCTTTCAAAGAAACAACTCTTTGATTCAGT
>NW_004955474.1:5690644-5716278 GCF_000276665.1 Chinchilla lanigera | reverse complement strand
CATTTGTTTGTAGGTATTGTTTAATTTTTTCTTTAATTTCTTCTGCAACTCATTTATTGCTCAGGATTTATTGTTCAGGATAATTTCCAAGTGTTTATGGAGTTTTTGTGGTTCCTTTTGTCATTAATTTCCAATTTCATTGCACTATGGTCAGATAATATGCATGGAATATTTGCAATTCTTTTGCATTTTGTTAAGCATGCTCTATGGGCTAGAAAGTGGTCTATTTTAGAGAATGTCCCATGTGCAGCTGAGAAAGTGTGTATTCTGATGTGGCATGGAACACTCTGTAAACATCTACTAAGTTCATTTTTTCACAGATATGATCCAGATCTGTTATTTCTTTGCTGATTTTTGGTCCCATTGACCTATCTCTTTGTGTCAATGTGGTGTTTAGGTACCCTATTACAATAGTGTTGTTCATTATTTGATTTTTTTATGTCTATTAAGATTTGTCTTCTATAATTGGGTGATCCCATTTTGTTACATACATATTTATGACTGTTATCTCTTCCTCTTTTAGTTTTCCCCTAACAAGTATGTAGTGATATTCCTTATCTCTTTTGATCATTCTTGGTTTGAAGTTCACATTATCCACAAACAGAATAGCTACCCCTGCTTTTTTTCTGGGTTCCTGTTGCATGGAGAATTGTTTTCCATTCTTTGACTTTCAGTCTATGAATTTCCTTTTGTGTTAAATGTGTTTCCTGTATACAGCATATCACTGGATTTTGTTTTTTAATCCACCCTGCCAGTCTGTTTCTTTTGACTGGTGAATTGAGGCCATTTACATTTATGGTTATAACTGATATGTGTTGGCTTATCATTGTCATGTTATTTACTTGCTGTTGGTTTCCTATTTTTTCTACCTGTTTAATTGCTTTCTGTGCTTGAGGGTTCCTGTGTATTGTTGTTCTTGAAATTGTGGCCATTTTTTTCTCTGTCTAGAATATCTTTCAGTACACTTTATAAGGATGGTTTTGCACTCATGAAGTTCTTCAGTTGTTCTTCATCGTGGAAATATTTTATTTCTCTATTGAATTGGAAGGGTAGTTTGACAGGATACATCAGTCTTGGTTGGAAGCTGTTTTGTTGAGACAAAAGCTTAAATCCTAATTTGTCTGTAAAAGTTTTTCTCATTCCAAATGGAGGAAGTTCTTTCTTTTTTCCTAAACCACCATGACTACTTTCTAGCCCTGTTACTTAACATTTAAAGTCACTTATATATGTAACCACCTTATGTACTAAACATGGAGGTCTTCGAGGGCAAAAACTTTATTTTTGTACCTCACCTTTGTAGGTCCTAATTCATACTTGTGGAATGAATTATGAATATTCACAATGTTTGCTTCCTATGTAATATGACAAAATTATGCTATTAAGATCACATGCTCTGGAACCAGACTGCCAGCATTTAAATAGAAGCTCTACAACTTATTATCTCTGTGAGTTGGGCAAGTAAAATTAATTTTTTGGATCCTCAGTTTTTTAAATATGGGACTATAATCAGTCCCCATCTTAAAGGGTTATCTGATAATTAAATGAATTAATAGTCACTCTTCATTTAGAACTGTGAACACCACACAGAAAGCAGTACACAAGTGCTACTGTTAGAGGGAGTGTGTTTCTGCTCTATGCTGTATGTGAAGATTAGGGACAAGAGTAAAAAGTACCAAGAGATGTTAGGAAGAGAGGGGCATGATGGTCAAGAAAGAGGCCAGGATTTCTCCCCAAATGCAGTCATGTGTCCAATGGGTTACATTCTGAGAAATGTGTCTTAGGCCATCATCACATCAAGAATCACTGTGTACTCACACAAACCTAGATGACCTAGCCTATTACCTACCTAGCCTAGGGTCTAGCCTAGGGCTCCCAGGCTACAAACCTGTATAGCATGTTATTAAACAGAATGCTGTAGGCAACTGCAACACTAGGATAGGTTTTTGTGTGTCTAAATATAGAAAAAGTGTTATGAAAATACTATGTGTTTCCCCCCATCACAGAAGACCTAGTTGGAAGATAATTATCCTTGAAAAAAACTAGAGATCATAAGTGCCAGCCCCAACTGGCCTATCCTTGTCTTACCTGCCATCACTATTCTCTTCTCCAGGGTCTACTCTTTAAAGGAGATGTATATAATTAGAGAGAGAGAGAGACACAGACAGACAGAGAGAAAGAGAGAGAGGAGAATCCTTTTTAACTAAGAATGATTCATTTTTTAAGACTTATCTCTGTGTTCAGGAGCTTTAAAGTGGCTATGTCCTATCTCTTCAAGGCCTGAATCTTACTGTTGAATGAAGAAATCCAGCATCTATAATGATCATAGTGACTAATATTTATTTGGTTATAACCATGTACCAAGCATGGTGCTGAACACAATACATGCATGGAGAAACTATTGTTTTCCCAAAAGTATGCATGAGGAAACAGATTCAGAAAGACTAAATGGCTTGTTTAATGCCATAGTGTGAGTGAGAACCTCAATGATTCTCTTGCTTGCCTTCAGGCACTGTGGCACCAGTACTTATATGGCCTCATTTTACCTCTAAAAGAGAAAGCACCTTGTTTTTCAAAACAGCATACACATTAATCACTAGTAGGGATTGTCCTTGCCCCAAATCCCCTCTCTTTGATTTTTTTTTTTGGTACAGGCCCTATATATGAAGCTTGGTTGTCCAGAAATGAAATCAGAATATTTATACAATGTAAAGCAGTCAAAATAAGGGAACAAACTGGCCACCCCCTGCATGACAGGGCCTCCTTGAGACCATTTTCTGTCCCATGCTTAGGGTTGTTGAATTGCATTGGTTTGAGGGAAACAGCTATGTTTGGCTCTAGAGAGATGTGCTAAAAGGTGTGGAAAAGACTTAAATTCTTAAACAAATTTTATGATCCTGAGCCTAGTAAGGCATTCCCAGAAATGATCCTTATGGGCAGGCATCCACAGGATTTTTCTGCTTTTGGAGACTACATAATGATTATTTCCTCCTTACCAACCGGTCAGACATCAATGGATGACATGTTCCAATATCCTTAACATGGGATGGATGGGACTTTTGGTCAGAGCAGTTGCTGGAAATTTGGTCAGACTTGCTTCTCAGGAATTTAACTCAGAGTTTTTTATTTGTCTGGCCTGTCTTCCAAATGACACTATATCTTTTCTTCCCTGTTAGCCAAGAAAGTGGTGTTTGTGCATTCCAGGGTATGTCTTTTCAGAAGACCTGATTAGGATGATTTCTAATTGAAATAAATAAAATATTTCACTGGACCCTGGGAACAACAGTCTTCTTATACTCAGATTGTGTTCATGCTGTGGGAGGAAAAGAACCACTGGGATTATTTGAAGTTTTACTGTTGCTGCTGGGATGGGAGGGGAAAGAAAGACGCTTTGAGTGTGGAGAAGACATCTTTCTTCAAATGCTGAATCTCCAGGGCTGGAGAGGTTGGGGATTCCTTTCTTCAAACACGGAATATTTCACAGCCACCCTATGGTGCAGCATCCTACCAGATGTGCCCTGGCTCCTCGGGGCTGGGCTTGGCCACTGCAGGGCACAGAGCGCCTGCTGTTCCTGCTGCCATGGAGGTCTGGCTGGAGTCTCTCCAGGGTCAGGAAACAGTGCTAACGAGGCCCGGGCCACCAGCTTGATCCAGGTGTGAGCCAGTTACCTTTCCACAGAGAGCAGCTTTGTCCTTTGACCTTAGTTTACACCTAGCTCCTACCAGTGGTTCTTTAAGTGAGCCAGAAGAGGAAGCAGGTGAGAGTTGATGAAAGAGGGATTCATTTTCAATATAGAAAATCAAAGTGCAGAACTTACTGGACCCAGGTTCACAGCAGCATCTTTATAGGAGCGGGGCTTGGGTGGGGAGTGGGAGGAGGCAGGCCCCAAGCCACACTATCACATCTGCTATGGACACAAACCCATAGAGGCACAGTTTTTATACCTACACAGTTGGGGAAATAATTAGTTTAATGAAACACGTACTTAATGAGTGTCTACTGTAGCCAGCCATGTTCTGGTTGCAGAGTGGGTCACTCAGTGGGTATGCGGCATTGGAGAACTTCCCAGAAATCCACACCGCAGCAGTGTATCAGGGGAGTTATGAATGAAGCAAAAGCTACAGAGATCCTGGCAGGGCGAAACCACTGTTTCAGAACATACCACTGACCAGGCCTGTATAAATTCCCCCAGTTTTCTTCCCAACAGATCTTTGGTTTTTGGTGCCCACCGTGCTTTACACCATCATAAGTTTTAAGAAAACCAACTTCCGGCCCAGCTCCGGGGGACTTGAGCAGACATTCTAAGTCTAGCCTGGGAATCTTCTTATTCCCCCCAGGGCATAATTTAGGAATAATTCTACCATCAACTTTAGCCAGTAATGACTGTGCAGGACAGTGCCAAGGAAAGATCCCTTGACCCTAGCAAGACAGAGAACAGCCCCTGTCCTCCTTCCTGCCTCACCAGTGCTGGACCGGAGGCCCGACTGCTTGGTTATCTTGCCATCAGTCAGGAGGAGGCGCTGTGGAGGAGCTGCCGCGTGGACCAACACAGCTCAAGAGAAACTCCACAAGTTGGAGTGAGGTTCGCTGCTACTTCAAGGTGAATTTTACACAAGCTGCATGCACTAAGTGGGGTAGGGGTGGGTTGAGGAAAATTTTATGAAAAATCAACATTCAATTTGGATATTGAAAGTAGGATAGAATTTTGGTAATTGGAGCAAAGAGGAAAATATTTTTGGTGTTGTGTTACCAGGGAGGTGAGAATAATCTAGTTTAAGAAAAAAAGTCAGAAAGAAAGTTACAGATTTCAAAGTTTAGAGAATGCTCATTCAGGTTAGAGTCTGCTGTTCCCCTGCATCATGTCATTCTATAAGAAATATGTGTTGTTTATCGGAGAGAGGGAGTAGTAAAGAGAGTCATAAAAAGAGGAAAAGCCAAATAACCAAGTGATTAAAAATACAAATTATAATAAAATTTTAACACATATACAAGGAGTTTGAGGAGAACGAGGAAATAGACACAGTCCAGGTTTCAATGTGACTTGCAAATTTCTGGTGACCAAAATGAAAAGGAAACCTCATTATTAGTGGAGACCTCATTATGTAGTCGAAGACCACTTGTCCATTCCTCACGAGTTTACTTTGTGTGAATGTCATGTAGGAAACAACGAAGGACAGAGAGGATAACTTGTCTCCCATCAAATTCATTTCTGTGCATTTGTCATTGTTTCCAACGTCTTTTCAACTAAGGGCAAATCAGAGGATATAAATTGCTCAGTTGAATAATGAGAATAAAATCAGGTGAGTTTGGCCAATTAGTGGCAAGATTTCGATGACAGAGTAAAAACTTTAAATTTGTTTCATAAACAATGGGAAAATGGGAAAAATTCTGAGGAAAACCGTGATCATAACTGGTCTCCCAGAGAGGTTCATGTGTTAAAGGTTTGTGAGCTGCAGGTCAAGAAGAAAATCAGGGAGACAGAGAGGAAAAACAATAATACAAGAAGTGGTAGGGAGAACTGGACACAATAAAGGTGATAGAAGATTCATAAAAAGTGACAGCACTCAACTTTACAAAGGTAAATTTCAGCACCTGTCCATAACATGTATAAAATTCTTAAAAAAAGAAAAAAAAATCAAAACAGATTGTAAAGCATGGTGAGTGAAAGAAGGCAGATAAAAAAGTTTATGATTCTATGTTTCCACTTATAGGAATTACAGATTATGTAAATCAAATCTATAATAATAGCAATCAGTGGTCACATGGGGGACAGTTTGGATTTATTTCAAGATTCACAAGAAAAGTTCTGCAAAAAAAAATTTTATATATTGATTGGATTATTGGTTATAGATGTATATACTAGCCAAAATTGGAACTGTGTGTTTTTTTGTATGGAAACTTGTCTTGGTTACTTTTTCTCATTGCTGAGACAGAATCCCTGATGCCCAAAATTAAAGAAGGAAAGGTTTATTTAGCTCACAGTTTGTGGAGGTTTTAGTCCATACTCAGCTGGCTCCAAGGCAGAGTGGCACATGGCAAAGGGCGACAGTTCATGGTGGCAGAAGACAGCAAAAGCAACAAGAGCAGAAGGGAGAAGCCATGGCAAGCAGCCTCTTTCCCTCCCTTACACTGAATGCACACTACCCACCCCAGGGCAAGTGTAGCACTCACACCCATAATTCCAACAATGGACCATGAATCAATCATAAACTCAAGAAGCCCACCCCATGAAGGCATGAGGCTTTGGGGGGACATCTAGACACAAACCATAACAACACTATAATTCAAGGGGGCACAGTGCAATAAATCTGAATGTAACCTAGAAGAAAGACAATCTAACCAAACTGCACTGTGTTGGAGAAACAGATAAGCAAAGTTCTCAAAAAATGTCTCCAAAACAACTATAGGCCCTGATGTTCTGACAGAAGTCTTTCCGACTGTGTAGATCAGCAATTCCAAAGGGGTTCATACCTGTGCTATGCAAAGTGTAATCCTTGGCCAGCAGCTGATTCATGCTTGTAATTAGCACTGTAATTGACTAATGACACCGTAAGAAAGATGAGTCAGTCATGTCACTAAGCACACTATTTACCACAGCTATTTTTTTTTTAAACTAAGACTTTTTTGATGAATGAAGCAACTCTTCAGTTTGCACTGTAGCCCCACTATCTTACCTTGCCAGTGACAGGCTCCCTGCAAGGAGCCCTGAGTTAAACCTTTAAAGGAGATAGCATACAGCAGGATGTCTACAAGGATCATAGTACAAACAACAGAGAGCTGACATGCTCATATTAAGGCTTCTCAGTTCATAAAGGGACTACTTATAAAGATGTGGACAGGGTACATGGACCACAAGGAGGAGTGCCACATGCCTGGTTAGAAATAATAGAACTAATATTCCATTAGGCCCAAAGAGAAGAGGGATGTGAATGGTTATTAGAATCCAGAAGAGAGATATACTGTATCGTATGATGGACAGAATCCTTCCTTTAGTGTGTATTTTATCAAGAATGAATGTTTAAATTTGTTGAGTTCCCCTTTGGCAGTTACATTGTAGCATCTTCCTCAGAAAAGCATACTGGTTAATGAGAAATTCTCAGAAGCACTCCCACTAAAGAACAGGAGGCATGTGTCCACAATTACCACTGTTCTTTAATACTGTGATTGAGTTACAAGCCTATGTGATTGGACAAGAGAAATAACAAATATAAAAATTGGAAAGTTTTAGGCAAAATGCATATTACTTCCAGAGTTTTTGAAAAAGTTCTAGATAATCAATTAAAACTACTAGAGACAGTCAGAAAATTATATACAGTTAACAAATATGTAAAGAAAAGTCAGTTGCAAGATATAACAAAAGACTTCTATTTACAATAGCACTAAAAGGTGAAAATATCAAGGGCAAGCTTAACAGGAACCATGCAAAACCTGACAAAACTATAAAACATCCCTTAAAGACACAAAAGAAGACCTGAATATATGGAAACACATAACATATTTCTGGACATTCAACATTGTAAAGATGTTAGTACTCTCTAACTCATTTTACAAGTTAATACATTTCCAATAATGATAAAATACCCATGAGTGGTTTTGATTGGAGGGGGAGGGTGGAAAGGAAAGCAAGGGACACTGGATGAAAGGATCTTACATGTCATGTGGAAAAATGAAACAATTTCCAGGAAAATTTTTTAAAAAGCACTGAGGAAAAATATCACATCAGATATTAAATATATGTATTAGGATGTCTTGGTTGAAAAGGTTGTGTTCCTAGATTCTAAATCAGAAACAGGACAAAATAAAACAAACTGATAAAATTGAATGGAGAGTCCTAAAGACAACATGTATAAAGGACTAATACTATAATCATGACATCTCAAATATAGGGAAGAAAAAAGTTGGACTTTCAATACATGTTTGGTTATAATTGGGTCAACATTAGAAAAAGACTGGATCTATTTCTCATGTCATTTGCTACTACAAATACTAAAAAAATCAATCACTTCTCAGAAAAATATGAAAAATGGAAATCCTAGAGGACATGAAAGAAATCTTTCATAATTTTGACTTAGTGAAAAACTTTTTCAGTATAAGAATCAGTTGAAGCCAGGCATGGTGGCTCATGTCTGTAATCCCAGCACTCTGAAGGCTGGGGCAGGAGGGTTGCTGCAAGTTCAAGGCCAGCCTGGACTACACGGAGAGTTCAGGGCCAGGCTAAACTACAGAGAGAGACTCTGTCTCAAAAAATAAAAATTAAAAATAACAAAAAAAGAAATCAACAAATATATTTGACTAGATAAAAAATTATCTGTGGCAAAAGACACCAGGTGCAACATCAAAACAGCAACAAACAGAAGGAAAGTTCACAGTTAGAAAGGGCTAGTTGCCCTAAACATTTCTAGCACAGTTTTAGTGAGGCTACTGTTTTCCTCTAACAGCATGAAGTTAGCTGTGGGCTCCAGCCTCCAAGTGAACCAGGTATGGCTTGCAGGCAGCAGCTGGAAGTCCTGGGCACTCTGAAGTGGCTCCTCCCCTTGCAGGGAGATGAACACATGGAGAAGACTCATCGCTTTGGAAAGGCAGCAGACAAGCAAGACTTGGCAGGATGAGGAAGGGGACTATCCTTAAGTTTTCAGGTGTGGATGGGATTTGAGTGGCCTCAACTTTTGCAGTGATCTCTCCTCCCTATTATCCCATGATTTAGCTTCTCTGTTACCAGAACGTGGGTTTTATTATGATGCAGATTACACACATCAAGCAGACTCTGAATTTGGTTGACTTTGACTGACTTTCAGCAAGCTGTTCCTTTTTTGTAAGGGGACTGAGGAACGGTGCAGCCTCTCTTACAGTCATCTCCAGGCCCTCTGTCAGTGCCCACCAGGAGGCAAACCCAGCACGGAGCAGCAAGCAGTGAAATCTGGTTTTCTCTCTTCTGCTACTGAGGGTCTTATTGGTTAATGGACTGCATTTATTCTTTTTTTAAAAAATTATTTTAAAAATAAAAGAATGAAAACATATTAACATACAGACATCCATTTACAAAATAGCATAAGAACAATACAAGCAATACAGAGTTACAGACAAAGTGGTAGGAAATTAACAATTGTTGTTGTATTACGTATTGATATCTTCAAAGTGGTTTCTCAGGAAAACAAATGTAGACATGCACGATTGGTCAAATAATTAATCGTTAACTGTTCCTTTCAGTAAAGAGATAGAAGTCAGCAGTATAACTATGTTAGCTATCCTGTATATACATACATACATACATAATTTCCCCTTCTTTCTTTTCTCTTTCCCTCAACTGCATTTATCCTAAGGTGTGATTTTGCACACACATCAGCTACACTGAGCCAGTGTGCACTTGGCAGAGGGTGGAAGCTCATTACCAAGTCTGAGCCACAGAGAAATGTTAGCACGTCATTAATATGCATAGGTGCAGATATCTGTCTGTGTTTTATAATGGTATTTTATTTATGTAGTGCTAGTACTTGATGGATATAAGGGACTCCATTCCCAGCTAGAGAGATTCCTAAATAAAAAGAGCAAGTTCTTGCAGAAGTAATCAGACAGAGCAGAGGAGTTCAGCTTCCTGTGTCTCCCTCCATAAAACACCAGTCCTTGAGGTTTGCTTCTGATGTCTCACATGCAGACAAGCTCAACATATTCCCTCCTCTCTCCAAGAGCTCCAGGGTCAGTAAGTCTTACTGCACTGCATTCTCTTAAAATACTCAAACTGCAAATAAATCTGCTTTTACTTTTTCTCTTCCATTAATTCTGTTTCATCTGCAAATGCAGTTTACTGGTCCCGCCAGCTAGAAAGCAGACTTACATCAAGCTATGTGCACATTTTACATTAACAAATGTGCCACCTTCTGGGGAGAGGCTGGGTCATGAGAGGGTTCAGTGTGTCTACCTGCTGGAAAAGAGTGGCACAGACAGTCATATGTGGATTCCCAAAGTCATCTTTTGTTATAGTTTATGACCAGATATCCCCACAGAGCTTCAAGTACTCACAGGTGGGGCTTTTGGGAGGTATGGTGGATTAACTAATGGTCAACTTGTAACACACAGCTGTACTGATTAGTGTGGTTCTCGCTGTGGAAGGCCCAACTGAAGATTGTTGACAACAGCATAAAAGCAGAACTGGAGGGAAAGATGGTGTGCTGTTGATTCTCCTGGAGATTATCACACTGGTTTTCCTGATATGAACTCGGCTGTTCTCAGCATCGATGGAGTACAGGTCCTCACTGACACTGAGGATGGCTGTGGTTCTTTTTGGGGGAGCTCTTGTCCTTACCTTGAGCATTGCTTCCTGGCTCCAGTGCAGAACCCTCAGCTTGCTGGCACAGATCCTTCATCCCGCTGGCACAGACTTTCTAGCTTTGACAAATGGCCTTTGGGCCTTCCCAATGCAGATCCTTCATATAGACTTGCATAAGATATTGTCATGAGCTCTTGGCCTCCAGCTGGACTGATGGAGGACAATGCCATGGACTCTAGGTCTTTAGCTGTACTCATGCAGGACATTGCCATGAGATCCAGGCTCTCAGCTAGAGTCTTTGGGTCTCTAGTGCATGGATAGATGTCCTGTACTCTTCTGCATTTGACTCTTAGGGTGAATGTCATAAAATAATCCTATAAATTTTGCATCCTGTATTAAATCCATTCCCTTGTAAATCATGACTACAACAGGAGGTGACTGGATTGTGGGTGGGTGATACTCAGTAGTGGATGGGTCCATTAATGAGTTTATAGGTAAATGTAATGCTGGGAGGTAAATCCTGGTAGGAAGAGGTGGCTCACTGGGGGCATGATATGGGAAAGTGTATGTCCCTCTTCCCTACCCTTTGATCTTTCTCTGCTTTTCATAGCCATGCTATGAACTCTTTCTCTTCCGCTATGCCCGTCTGCCATGCTGCCCTGCCTTGGAGCTAGTGGACTATGGACTGAAACCTCTACAGACTGTAAGACGAAATAACCCTTTCCTTCCTTAAGTTGTGAGTGTTGCATATTTTGTCCCAGCAATAAGAAATAGCTATGACATCTCACTACTTACGTCCATTGTGCACCAGAAAAACTCAACTCCTTAGCGTGGCATGCAGAGTACTATTCAGAACTTCTAGCCAGAGAAAGCTCTCCTGTTGGGTCTTCTCTTGCAACTGCACAGGTTCCTCCCTCTGCGTGAGACATACTTCCTCTCCTTGCCTGGTTGGCTCTTCTGAGAAATCTTTTATAACTCTTTATGTGGAATTGTCCCCTCTCTCATATATCAATTCTAACTTTATATATAATGTATCATAATACTGCTTTCATCATATAATGAATTTCTTGTAATTCTTTAACCCTCCTACACTGTGGTTGTCTACAAGATAGCAAAGGTTTTTATTGTCATTCTGCCTCCAATGTGTTGCCCAGGTCCTGGGACTAGCAGCCCCTCAATATAAATATGTATTGCATATAACCCTTGGAAGATATTTAAGATAGTGTAACCCAACACAGCAGGTTCACTTTCTTGTGAATGAACAGCCAATGAACACAACCAGAAGGTAAAGAATGGAGAGAGCTTTCTTACCTGCAGCAAATAAGGAGAACATGGTAGTCTTCTGCGAAAGGAGGATGCTCTCCAATACAAAGGGAGCATGGAGATTTTATTCAGAGAACCTGTGCATACATACTTATATAGAAAAGCACTTTAGGGGCCACACATCCTGAGCAAGTTTGTTTGAAGATGTACATTTCTAGCATGCTCAGTTAAGCACATAGTTCAAGAAAAGAAGATTGTTGATGCATTTCTGGGCATGTTCCATTCAACGTTATGCAGCATATGTGCAAATGTTAAAATGGCAGACAAAAACACTCTGGGCATACTCGGTTCAAGGTCTGAAAGATGGCAGACTGAACACTAGTGTTTCCGACCAGAAACAGAGGGGAAGACTCTCTGAAGGTATGTCAATATAGGAGTTTGCCCTGAAGGTTTCCTCCCTTCCTTAGCAGTAATAGGATGAAGGAGAAAGTGCATGTCAGAAACACTAGGCAGTGTACTGGAGGTTATGGGGAAATCCAATCCTGATAGGGGAATTCCTAAATGTTGCACATGACTCTTGTGCCCCTTGACATAAATCCAAACTTCCTGTGTGCCCACTGATTTCTATTACTATACGTTATGTTTTCATAGTCTGTAATTCACATAAATGGAACCATGAAGACAAAGTCATATATCTGTTGCTGTCTGTTCCTCCTCCTCTTAGCAGAAGATGGGAATAGCTCTTCTGGAATGAATGCAGCAATTCTGTTGCTTTAATGGGAGTCTTAAGCAGGCAACCCTTGCAGGAGCTGCAATCCACCTGAAAGACGACTGTCTACCCAGAGTTCCTAAACATAATTGTCCTACTCTATGTTTTAAAAAAATTGGTTTTCAGTAAATTAGGAGGTTTTAAATACACTTTTTAATTCTTAAGTTTCTTTTGAAGCAGAAGAACAATGATCTCATGCTATCCATTGGCAAAAATGAGATGCATCTCTGCTGTATGTACACATGCCACCCACCACGACCCTCACCTCACCTGTCTGTTCCAGTGTGTTGAGCCAGAACCTCATAGAGCCACAAGCCATGGGGATTTAGTCTATGTGAGCTTATGAATATTTTCTGAAAGTGTCCTTAGCTTCTGTTATAATTTCAAAGAGAGACATGAATCTAAAAAGAATAAAACTAATTTGGATCCAATTACACAAAAGCTTGTAACTGAACCCAGAGAAGGACATTAACATAAAACCCACATCACAAAGCTATAATTGAATTGGATTCCATCATTTATCACTCATCATCAATAGCCTGGTGAGAAATCAAGCAGGTTTTGAGTGATGAATAATGTTGGTATCTGCATTTGTTTAAGTAGTTACACAAACACACACCAAAATGCTGTAGAAATAACCTAGCAAATTTTGGAAATGCCACTGTAGTGATTTTAAATATGAAAGCTTCCAGTGAATATATTAGTTATAACCCATAGAATAATGATCAGAACTCATCTACTTAGATATTTATGCAAATTACAATTAATCTTGAATTCTCATTTTCCTGAATACAGACTTGGTTTCTGAAAATTGTATAATCTTGATACTACTTGAGTGTAATTTCCCTCCTTTCATCCTGTTACTTCTATTATTAAGAAAAGTTTCTTTTTTAAATATGAGGCTGGGATTCGTTTACTGTGCATTATCATTCATTATCATATTTTTGAAGTCTAAGAGAAGAATCTTTATTTCCTCCCCTATTTAATATATTGCACAGTAGATTCTGCTTGTACACTCATACACTACTCTACTAGTTGGTGGATTGCACTTCTGAATGTATTTTTAGAAGGAATGAATATGATACATTATGAATTTGGAATCCATTTGATCTTCCTAATTTTGAATTAAATTACATAATTCAGAGTAGGCAAATTTTATTCCTTGCCTTTTGAAAGTCCCACTTTTCAGAGATTCTGATAAATGAATATCAATCATTGAATTAAAGCACAGTGATGATTTAGCTGGAGATTTAGAATCACATTTTTCCTCTGCATATAGGTAGATACATTCTAAGCAATAGATAAAAAAGATAAATTTTTTAGGAGAGACTGGATAATTCAACACCTTCCTTAGTTTTTTCACTATTATAAAATTTTTATTATAAAGTATTTGAGGTTGCAAAATTCTTCCCTATCTAAAGGATGAATCATTTACAAGAAAAATACAGCTAATTTTCTTATTCATTTAGAAATAATCTATGTGATCTCAATGTTATGTCATTTGCATTAGTTGAAAAACAGCAAGGATTTAAGTAACAATTTCTTAAACTTAAATGCCTAGGGGGAATGAAATCAAAAGCTTAAGAAATTTTAGGAATAAAATGGAAGACTGTCAACTAGTTCCTTAACTTGTAATATATCACTTGAAATCAAACACTTAGAGCAAATAAAAAAATCAAAGGGTAACAGTATGCTTTGGATATGATATTGACTGGACTTTCTTGAAGATGTATTATTCAGTTTTATGGTGAATTTGGTAATGGAAGTTGTCAAGCAGCACTGAGGCAGTCTATTAATTCTTATTAAGCTCACTGATCTCATATGATAGGGCTGTTACACTCTTAACAATACTTATTCTTTGAGGATTTATGTAGAGTTTATTATTTCAGCTTCAAAAAAGTTGCTACTCCTTCTAACTCTTCTCAATGAAGCTTTTTTTTTTTTAAAATTGAGGCATAGTCTGCCACCAAATTTGGTAACAGTGTTTTAACCTTTAAATATTAACTAACTAGGTGGCAAGTGGCTTGCATTGGCTGGACACAGGTTTCCCTGTCCCGAGGTGGAGTGGAACCCCGGGTCGTGCACCTACTCTGAAGGTCACCTAATGGGACGCCTGAGAATTCTTTGGCAGCATCTGCTCTTGGCTGAGGCTAGCCACTTCACATATTTCACCAAATCTAAAATTTCATTAGGTATAAACTACAGTAACATCGTATGTTCCATTAAGAACAAAAATGCTGCAAATGAAAGTAAGACACACCATGGATTAGACTGTCTTAAAATGAGGAGAAGTTACTGAGCTCTTCAAGGGCTCCACTCCAGAGGCCTCTCATTTCCTCTCCTGAGTCACCTGGTTTGGAAAAGGTAGCCATGTCTGTAAGGATAACTAGCAATGCAAAGTGCTATTTGACGTGGGCAAGTTAATATATGCCCAGGGGGTTACTCCAAGGTACAGTTCTCAGTCTGAGCACTCCCAGTAAGGTGCTAACTAAAGTTAGGTCTATGTAACAGTGTTCTGAACAGGAGATCCCTTGCCTTTCATCGGGACAGGTCTTGGTTATTCAGAGGTTGTCGATCTCTTCTAGGGAGTCTTTGTGTCAGTCTCAGAGCTCTTGGGGTGGCTGTATAAGAAGTTGCTCTGGATAGGCATGATGTATCTCTAAAGGATGCAAAATAATGATACTAAAAGTGTCACATCCACACTCATGTATGCACACAGAGCACAGTATCACCTATTTAGGGAACCTTGGAGATTTGTCACGTTACTAGCTATACATTTTATAAACATTTAATCTTAATTTATAATACTTACAACAACCTGGGAGGCAGGTACTAGTATGTCTACTTTACAAACAAAGTTGAAGCTTGCCAAGATTTTTACTTGTTCATGAGATGCAAATAGGAGCCTAGAAAGTCAAGATTCAAAGCCAACTCTATCATATTTAAAGCCAATTAATTTTAAACCATTATGATACCTCCCCCAGAAACATTACCTTTTTATACTTATTTAATTGCATTATTTTGTTCATTTAATTTTACTCTAACTTATTCTGAAAGGGCCTTAGGGTAGAATACCCTCCTCACACACATGTCCAATCCAAATTATATAGAGATGGAGGAGAGGAAACAAACCAGGAAAGGCTGATATGAGGATTCCTGCGTTACTAAGTATAAGTGGTTTTAACAATAGACAAGAAACCAGAAGTTTTAGGCTTAATTTTTTTGTTCTAATGTTTTAATTTTTACTAGTTAAGTTCTGAAGATGCTTCTATATTCCGACACGACTGCTTTTTTCAAGTCTAGGAAAGCATGTGTTTCTCCACTGCCTTTGTTCTTTTCTTCTTGGAATTCAATAAATAGTTTTATTTGGAAAGAAGCAAGATGCAAGCTTAGAAGTCCTGCTATTGATCTTTTTGTGTTTTCCTAATGTCTCTATTTTATAGTGTGGTCAGTCAAGGAAGCAAGGATCTTCCCTCGGTCCAATGGATGTATTGGATATAGGGAAAATCAGTGCTACTAGATAATATAGTTTGAAAAATGTCATGGTGCAGAATCTGGATGATTCCAGTCCCCAAAAGTTAATGACAATGTGCTCATCCTTTTAATGGAAACATTACTAGGAGGCTCCTGGCTACATAATCCATCATATTGCAGAAGACTTGCTGACTTATGCTTTGTGACGGGCCAGTGAGAAAAATATACAAACTCATACACCAGTGTTGCAAATCAATTCTGCGGCAAAGTGGAAATAACTCTTGTACCAATAAGCAGTGAGACCGACAGGGGAAAAAAATCCTTTTCTGAATTTCCAACTTGCAGATAGAAAGAGAAGTCATCAATCACACTGGAGAGCTCCCATTTCAGGGCGGTTGTTCTTAAAGACAAACCAGATGAAATCAGACAAGACCAGAATATGCAAACGCCTTTGGATTTTTCCGTAGTCTTGATGCAGGGAAGAAGCAAGTGAAAGTAAGACTGTTTTCTCTTTTCCTCTACATGTGAAACTTGAGTCCAGCAAAACCTATACATCGGCTCAGTTTATTGTCAAAATGACTAATTAATTTCTCCACAAATGGCTATTAATCATACATTAATGAGAGACTCTCTTTGCGCTGCAAATGCGGGTTCTGTGGAAATCCTTTCTCCTTAGTACTCGAAGCGAGCTAAAAGCATGCAGAACTCAATTAATCTTGGAGCAGCATGGGGTGTTTGAAATTGCTCACAGTTTGAAAAGGAGCAAACAGCGAAGACATTTAAACTGTCCATATTTCACTGTGTAAATTCAGAAGCACTTAATCATCCCCTACACATTCTTTTGTGGCCTTTCTTCCTCTGCCATGTTATAACCGTGTTGCAAACCTTCCTCCCCCCTCCTTGTGTACTGACGCACAAATCAAAAAGACTGGGGCTTCTAATAACTTGGGTCCTCAGTTCTCTCGGATACACAGACAATGACTAGAATATATAATGTTATGTAGCGTTATTGTGACTGGATGTATATGTTGGCAAAATAATATCTGTGTCCAGTTGCATCAGTTATGAGCTGAATGCCAGTACCTTCCGGGCAACATCTAAATTAGTTTAATTTCCAGGTGGATCTGGAATTCACTTAAGGAGGAAAAGTTATGAAGTTTTCCTCAGTTAAAGACTCACAAGAAAACACTTCTATCTTGTAATGAGGTCCTTTTGTTCATAGGGCATTTATTCTGTGCCGGGTCCTGTGGTGATAAGGATAAAACATGGATCGATTTTATTTCTCCCCGTCTAGCAGTAGAGATGAAGTGCTATTTCCTTGGGAGAGGAAAGGCAAAAGGAAGACCCGGCACTGGGCACACATGTACGAAAGTCCACGTTATGTGGCTTGATGATCGCTAATCACAGAAGCCTAGTTATCAGCTGCCTATGGGAGGCGGCTGAGAGAGTTTCTAGCAGGGAGTGACGCTGGGAAGCAGGGTGAGGCCACGTTATGAAGGGTGCTGTCTGTCTTTCTAATGCATTGGGCAGTGCCAGAAGTTTTGGTCAGGACTTTGTGTCAGTTCTTTGCACCTAGGGCTGTGACTGAAAGGATATTTGTTGGTCCTGGAATGACAGAGAGCAGGCTTGGCATGTGGGAAGGACCTGAATAGTGGAATCCGGGACCCTGGCCATTTGCTTCATTATGGTGCCGGTTCTTCACCCTTCCAGGGATCCACAGTTTGCTGACCACAAAAATTATACAGTATCCACCCTCTGGGCACAGCGCCTTCCTATTGCATTTAAAACAGAAATTCATGTGACTATTGTTTGGCTATATGAACTATCGATAAATTGTTGTTTCTGACTCATTCTAAAATAAATCCTAGCCGGGCATGGTGGCGCATGCCTGTAGTCCCAGTACTTGGGAGGCTGAGGCAGGAGGATTGTTGTGAGTTCGAGACCGGCCTGGGCTACAAAGTGAGCTCAAGGCCAGCCTGAACTGCATAGTGAGACCCTGTCTCAAAAGGACAAAAAAAAAATAAAAATTAAAAAAAAATAAAATAAATCCTCAGTCTTTGTCACCATCCTTTGCACACACAGGTTCCTGTCCCATAACACACTGTGGCCAGCTGTCCAAGCTTCTGTGTGCACCGGAGGGAAGGTGAGGAGCTCTGTTCTGCCTTCTCTGTAGGTCATGTGCTCCCTTTTACACAATTTGGGTACATTTTTGTGAAATGTGACCTTTAAATCTTCACAGTGGAAAACTGCTTATAAATCATCACATGGTTTGTATGCTTTCTTAGAGCTTCTGATATCTTCCTACTTTAGGGAAAATTTTCTAGGCCCATTATAAAATTTCATGCTTTCTTATTCAAGCATCTCTTTGAAATGAGCATATGCATATATACTTATTGAAAGTTTATTTCAATATCTGGGTCTGCGGCTGCTGCTAGTATTTATCACGTATTGTCTTATCTTTAAAAGCAGCTCCGGCAGAGAAACACTGACACAGGCATGGAATAAATCCTTCAGATGCAGTAATGATTGTCTGTAAAAGAGCTAGGCCAACAGGCTTGATGCCAACAAAATGATGCCAATGTCAGCATAGAAATATCAATGCCAATACATGCTGATATTGATATCAGCATTTTGGTATTAGAGTAATATCATTGGCACCAGTGGAGAGCAGAGCTGATGTAGGCTGTTTGACCCCTTTCTGGCTCAGTCTCTCGTACTTTGCCTTCTGAGAGGCAGGGAGTGTGGTGTGGGCTGGATGCAGGAGATAAATGAGCACTTCAGCAGTGCTAATGGTGTTCGTGGTCTCTGTTTTTTTTGCTAGCAAAGATTTTTAAAACTTATTTTCAACTTAATAAAATACTATGGCATAATATGCAATGGAAAGAGTGAATTTCGTTTGTTAATTTAGTCCACATGTACTCTAGTTTCAGAAGAAGGAGTACAAGCCAGTGCATCTCTTTCCATAGGCCAACTCTTCCGCAGTGCATAGAGCAGGATGCCAACCCTGGCTCAACCCCCAGGGTTTACCGGTTGCCTTTCTGCATGGTCTCTTGGTCTCCACTTGCAAACTCAGCCCTGTCTCAAGCTTTGGGTCAACAAAATTTTCACATTTCCAAGAGAACAGCATAGACACGGAGGAGCTGGGGCTTAAGACATAAGACAAGGAACCGGGTTCCAGCTGTAGAAAGCACAGCCTTGCTCTGTGGGCGGAGTGGAGAGCTTTGAGCCTCCGGCAGGCAGATGAATCCTCCCCTAATCCTTTCTTGGTGTTTTCCATCTCTGAGGGCTGCTAGGTTGCAGATATTGTCACCTAGAATTACTTAGCTTTTCAAGGACTGTGACACCCTTGTTTAATACATCAGTAAAGATATTTTACTGCTTAACCACTATTGTTTCATCCTATGTGCCATTAATATCAGGTTTTATTTCCTCTGGACATCAGAATCATCTTTACTCCATTTTTATGTATGTCTGAAATGAATTAATGTGTTTTTGTTTTCACCCTTTCCAGACAAAGAAGCCTGACACTGTGAGAGACTTTGAAAGGACGAGATCACCCAAACCTGAGAAAACAGGTTGGAACTCGAAAGTCAGGAATGCAAAAACCAAATTGCTCAGCCTGAAAATTTTCTCCTGACCAAAAGTTTTGCTAAGAAAGTGGCAATTAATGAATCAGAAGGACATGGAAGACTTCTGCACCTTCATACACGGTGAGATCTAGCGCTTTGCTTAAGTTGAATCAAAGAATCTGGAAAGGTGTCCGCAACTAAAGCTCGGCTTCATCTCTGCTCAAGTATTGACAAGATGGAATGATTTATTTTGCCATGGCATGTTGGAAGTTGGACTAATCATGGATGAATTCAATCTAAAGGGCCATATCAGCTTCACTCCTGGTTCCTTCCTAGTTCTAGCTTTGTAAAACATCTCTATAAAGCAAGCAAATAAAAAATGTACATCTCTGCCTCCATTGTTCAAAATTTGATATGTGCATTTTTAGCTACTTAAGAGTTTTCATCTGTCAGAAGGCAAGAAAATGTGATCCATAATCAAAAGAAAATATGGCTGATAGGGAACACAAGATGACCCAGTTATTTGAATTAAGACAGATTTAAAACAACTATTATAAAAATTTAAAGGGTTTATATGAAGAGAGAGAAGTAATGATGAAAATATGGAATATTTCCAGACAGAAATACAAACTGTAAAAATGAAATACATGGGCAAGCTAAAAATAAAAATAAAATAACTGAAACCAAAAATTTTGGATAGAATTCATGTTAAAGTGGACAAGAAAAGAAAAAAAAAAATCACAAGTAAATTTTAGATATATTGATAAAAAGTACCTAACTGCAAGGGAGATTAAAAAACAATGAAAACAAATGCAAATGAGTCTCCAGGGATATTATAAACTATGAAGTCGCAGAAAAAAAGATTTTTTTGCTTTTTATTTGTTTTGAAAGTTTTTTATTGGAACATTTTAGACATGTGTAATTATCACATTCATCATAGGGAATTCATACCTATATATGACATTTCTTGCTTCTTTTCTTCCCATCCCCCTCCCCTCTCTTCAGCCTTCCTTCCCCTCCTTATTTACAAAAGCTTTGTTTCCATTTTTTCCTTTTATTCTGTTTTTCTTGTCTCTTCTGTCCTTTCCCCCTTCCCCCTCCACTGTTCCCCTTCCCATTTGAACATTTTAAATCCTTATTTCCAATATTTATTATACATTTTGGTCCCTACTTACACTTTTGGTTGCTCACACCAGAGAAACAATGCGCTATTTGCACACGTGTGTCCAACTGTAGTACTCCATTGTATAAAAAGACCCATATCTTCATCTATTCATCAGTTAATGTGCATTTGGGCTGTATACAAGATTTAGTTATTACAAACTGTGCCAATATAAACATAGGTGTACATATGTTGCTATGGTATGATGCTTTCAATTCTTTCCGGAAGATACACAGAAGGGGAATTGCTGGATCAAGTGGGACCTCTAGTCCTAATTTTTTTAAAGGAATCTCCACGCTGATTTCCATAATGGTTGCATAAGTCTACACTTCCACCAATACTGGAAAAGGGTTCCTTTTTCCCCACAGCCTTGCCAGCATTTGTTATTGGGTGACTTTTGATAAAGGCCATTCCTTCTGTAGTGAGAATCTCAGTGTTGTTTTAATTTTTTAAAAAATTTCTGTAATGACCAGTGATTTTGAACATTTTTTTCATATACTCATTTGCTATTTCTGCTTCTTCATCTGAGAAGTATGTATGCATCTCAGATGCTCATTTTTATATTATGTCTTTAAATTTGGGGAGTCTGTTTTTTTTTAGTTCTTTATATATTCTAGATAGTAGTCTTGTCTGAGGAGCAGCTGGCAAAAAGTTTTTCCCACACTGTGTGTTGCTTTTCAACTCTGCTGATGGTTTCTGTGGCTGTGCAAAAGTTTTTAAATAAAATGAGATTCCAGCTGTTGATTCTTGGTGATATTTCCTGTGCAATCTGGGGTTTGTTCATAAAGTTTTTGCCTATACCAATATTTTCAAGAGTTCTACTTAGTCTATCTCCCAGCAGATTTAATGTTTCTGTTTTAATATTTAGATCTTTGATCCATTTTTATTTAGCTTAGTGCATGGTGAAAAATATGAGTCCAGTTTTAATATTCAACACGTGAAAAGCCAGTTTTTCCAGCATCAGTTATTAAAGAGGCTATCTTTATTCCAGTGAAGATATTTGCCTCCTTTGTTAAAGATAAATATGTCTGGAATTATTTCTGCATCTTCTAATCTGTTGCATTGATCCTTGGGTCTGGTTTTTTTCTTGCCAGTACCATGCTATTATTATCATAGTAGCTTTGTAGTATAATTTCAATCCAGTGATTGTGATAGTCCTTGCTTTGCTTTTATTGCCCAGACTTTCTTTGGCTATTCTAGGTCTGTTCTGGTTCCAAATAAATTTTAGGATTGTTTTCTCCAATTTTGTGAAATATGTAATTAGCATTTTGATCAGGATTTCATTAAATCTGTATAATAATTTTGAAGTGTGGCCATTTCAGTATAGTGGTCCTTCATATCCAACAACAGAAATTTTTTCCCATTTTCTGATATCTTCTTAGATCTCCTTTTTTCAGGGTACTGTAGTTTGCAATGTAGAGGTCTTTTACTTCCTTTGCTAGATTGCTTTCTAGGTATTACCTTTTTTGATGCTATTCTGAAAGGTATTATTTCCATAATTTCTCTCTTAGTGAATTTATGTGGGTACAGGAAGGATTTTGATTTTTGAGTGTTGACTTTGTATACAGCTATGCTACTGAATTTGATTATTAAGTCTACAAGTCTTTTGGTGGAGTTTTTGGAGTCTGCTATGTAGAATATCATGTCATCCACAAATAATGATGATTGAATTTCATCCTTTCCTATTATTCCTTTTATTTCTTTCACTTGTCCAATTGCTCTGGCTAGTGTTTCCAGAACTATATTGATTAAAAGTGGTGACAGTGGACCTTTTTTTGTTCCAGATTTTAGAGTAAAAGCTTTATTTTTTAATCCCTTTAGTATGATGTTGGCTATTGACTTGTCATAGATGGCTTTTATAAGATTGAGGTAAAGACCATCTATTCCAATTTTCTGAAGGTTTTTTTTTTTATATCATGAATGGGTATTGGACCTTTTCAAATGCTTTTTCTGCATCTGTTGAAATGATCCTAATGGCTTTTGTCCTTGACTCTGTTAATGTGGTGTATTAAATTTATTGATTTGCTTATGTTGAACCATCCCTGCATCCCTGGGATGAATCCTACTTGGTCACGGTATATAATTTTCTTGATGATTTGCTGCCTTCTGTTTGCCAGTAGTTTATTGAGGAGTTTTGCATCTATGTTCATTAGGGAGACTGGCCTGTAGTTCTCTTTCTTAGTTGGGTCCTTCTCTGCTTTTGGTATCATGTAGTACTTACTTCCAGGAATGAGTTTGGGAGGATGCTTATCTTTCAGTTTCATTAAAGAGTTTGAAAATTAGCAGCATTGGGTCTACTCTAAATTTCTTGCAGAATTCAGCAGTGAATCTCTCAGGGCCTTAGCTTTTCTTTGTTGGTAGGTTTTTAAGTATATCTTCCATTTCATTCACAAAATATTGGTTTATTTAGAATTTTTATATCTTCATGATTCAGCTTTGGTAATTCATATGTATCTAATAATCTGTCTATTTCTTCTGTGTTTTCCATCTTATTAGAATACAAGTTCTCAAAGTAGGTATTATTGATCTTCTGGGTTTCTACAGGGTCTGTTGTGATTTTATTCTTTTCATTTCTAATTGCACATATTTGAGTCTTCTTCCCCATTTCTTGAGAAGATTGGTTAAGAGTCTGTCATTTTTATTTAATCTTTATAGAACCAACCCTTTGGTTCATTGATGCTTTACATTGTTTTCTTATTCTCCATTGCATTAGTTTCTGTTGCGATCTTTATAATTTCCTCCCATGTAGGAGCTTTCAATCTGACCTACTCGTCTTTTTCTAGAAGCTTGAGATTCAACATTAGATTATTTATTTGAGATCACTGTGCTTTTCTGAAGAAATTTCCATGTGTTTATGAAGTTCTTGTAGTTTCTTTTGCCATTAATTTCCAGATTCATTGCACTATGGTCTGATAATATGCATGGGATAATTTCAATTCTTTTGCATTTACTTAAGCATGTTCTATGTGCTAATATGTGGTCTATTTTGGGAAACATCCCATGTGCACCTGAGAACAATAAATATTTTGATGTTGTGGGCTGAGCACTCTGTAGACATCTATTAAGTCCATTTGTTTAAAAGTTTGGCTTAGTTCTGATATTTCATTGTTGATTTTTTGTGTAGTTGATCTCTCTGTTTGTGACTGGGGGGTGTTGAGATCCCTCATTACAATTGTATTAGTGTTAATTTGATTTTTTATGTTTGGTAATATTTGTTTTTCATAGCTGGGTGTGCTGGTATTTGGTACATATATATTTATGATTGTTATCTCTTCCTTTTGTATTGTTCCCTTAACAAGGATGCTGTAATCTTACTTGTATCTTTTGACAAATCTTTGCTTGAAATGTACCTTCTTTGAAAATACAATATCTATTCTCACTTTTTTTCTGGGTGCCTGATTCATGGAGTATTTTTTTATATGCCTTGACTTTGAGTCTATGAATTACTTTTTGAATTAAATGTTTCTTGTATGCAGCATATTGTTGGATCTTTCTTCTTGATCCATTTGCCGGTCTGTTTCTTTGATTGGTGAATTGAGACCATATACATTTTTGGTTATAACTGATATGTATTGACTTATCCTTGTCATGTTATTTTCCTGTTGTTGATCCCCCCCCCTCATTTAATTACTTGTCTTCCCTGTTGGATTCATTCTTCTGGGACTTATGCAGTTGTAATGCTCATATCTGTGTCTAGAATGTCCTTCAGAACATTTTGAAATGCTGGTTTGGTGGTCTTGAATTTTTTCAGGTAATCTTTCTCATGGGAGTGTCTTATTTCTCTATCCACTTTAAAAGACATTTGTGCCAGGGTACATCAATCTGGGCTGGAGATTTTTTTCTTTTAGGGCTTCAACTATTTCACTCCAAACTCTCCTTGATTTTGAGATGGTGTTGAAAAGCCTGTTGTGATTCTAATAGACTTTCCTTTATAGGTAATTTGTTTCTTTTCTCTAGTAGCTTTTAATATTCTGTTCTGGTGCTGAATTTCTAGAATCTTGACTACTATATGTCTTGGTGTAGATTTTTTTGATCATGCCTAGTTGGAGTTCTCACTTATGCCTCACTTATCTGTATATCAAATTCTTTTTCTGTGCATGGGAAGTTTTTGCCATTACCATCAGGAACAGGATTTTATGTCAGTTGCGCTGTCTCCTGCTTTTTCATTGATGCCAATCAGTTCCATCATCTAGCAGCTCTTGGAGTGATTTTTCATGGTCCTTTGCTACTTTTAAGAAATCTTTCTTTTCATAATTTCTAACTGCAGTCTTATCTTCTATATTTGATATTTTTTTCCTCACATTGGTTCATCCATTCAATATGCTTTCAGTGAATTTTCTTTTGCTTGAGGCTATGCTTTAATGAGGAAAAACACTTCCAATGCAGCTCTGGCAGTCTGGAGTGGTCCAGCGGACAACAGTCTTGGTGTCTAAAAGGCCCGTCCACACTGCAGGCTGGGGCAGGGCCTGCCTCGCACTGCGCGCAGACCTGGAGCTCAGGCACTGTGTACCTGCAAGTCAGCAGCTGCTGCCCATCGAGCGCCAGCCAGCTTCCTCCAGTGGCCCAACCCTGTCCACCTAAGCCCTGCCCATGGTGCCACAGACTCCACAGTCTCTGCACTGTGAGTCTCTGCACTCACTGGGAATGAATTCTGCCTGTGCAGTTAAAGGCTTAGGGGCCAGAGGATCACACATCCTGGGGCATGAAAGACTGGCACATGGCCAGCATGAATCAGCACCCCCAAATGAGCCTGCAGGGGCTCTAGAGGGCACACACATCTGCCCTGCCCTCCTTCTCCTTCTCCACCATCTTTTCCTTTCAATGAAATTTTTAATCTCCTGGATATCTGCTTGAATCATAAATATATATGCACCAGCATGGATTCCATTTCTGTCCTAAATTGGGTTTCCATCATTTCCTAAGCTTCATTTTTTTAGTCTGTATCTGCTCTGGAGTCACTAACCATACCTTTCACTAGGGTCAGCATTTCTGTAGTTATCTGAGAAATTATTTCTGATTTGATTTTCTTCTGGAGCCTCATTTATCGTCTTTGTTATTTCCACTGTTACCACTTCAGAGAGTCAAGGTGGGTTGCTGGAGACCTTCCGTTGTCAGTTACTTGACAAAGTCAGGAC
>NW_004955474.1:5678476-5689869 GCF_000276665.1 Chinchilla lanigera | reverse complement strand
GGTTTCCCTTTGGTGAGTTAGAAGTCTGGGGTTGCATCTTGCCTAAATGTCTTCTCATTTTGTATTTTTTTAGTTTAATTCCTGGGTTGATGCTTATAAATTGTTTATGGCAGTTAGCTTTATTGTTAGTATTTAGAACCCTTAGGAACTGGCTACTTTGCTGAGATGTTTTCTAGGTGTAGCTCACTTTTGGGTTTTGAGTATGTTGGAAGATCCTGCCTGTTCAATTTATGGAAAATGAGAAGTTTCTGCCTATTTGGTCTAGCCTTTTGTTCTTTGTCCCTGGCCTAAGATATTGTTCATGACCCTCAGGCATTTTCAGTCTTGGCATACAAGGAAGAACAACTGATTAGAACAATGATGTCACTTTGGCTAAAGTAGAACAATCAGCAATAACAATAGGATCAAACACAACCTAGAAAATGCTAAACTGTGGTAACTATTATTTTGCCACCTATAACTGTATGAAGTAGATTTATGGTTATATAACAAAATCTAAAACCTACCAGAAAGTTGCATACAATAAATATGCCCTCAATATGATAATTTTACCCATGGGGGGCATTTTAAAGGTTTTAGGGGGAAAATTGAGGAATAGATGAAGAGGAAGAGATTAGAAGCAAGCCTGGAGGGCAAAGGAAGATAATGTAAAGTTTGGGAAAGTGGCAAAGAAGAAATGAAAGAGAGAAGGAAGAAACAAAAAAAAGAACAGAACAGAACAACACCAAAAAGAACTAGAAACCATGTTCACACTCACATAAAAATAGGAACAAACCATCAAGAAAAAGGAAAATAACACAAAAACATGAAAAGAAGAAAAAAAGAAATAAAATGTCTACTTGAGAATGTTTCTCTGCTGTCACTGGTAGACAGGGTGGGCAGACAGAGCTCAGATCCATGTTCATTAATCACAGCAAGCCACTTCCATTCAGAATTGTACCAGAGTTCCTAGTACAATTAGAAAAGCAAGAAAGTATGACAATCAGAAAGCAAACAAACAATATAGCAAATATGCCCCTCCCCCAGCCAGTATACTTCACTGTGTTAGTTGCCAGGGTAATAGTTCTGGTTATAGTTCCTGTTACATTTGTTTCTTAGAAACAGCTGGTCACTGTGGTGCATAGCTGATCATTATGATGATTGGTTATAGGAATGAATCCCCAATTGACAAGCCATTCTGCATCGGTACTTTCTGCTTACTTATGTTATCCTGAGATTCAATGAGACAGGTACTTACAAGAAGCCAAAAATGTGGGAACAAACAAAGCTTTATTAAAGAGCATGACTGACACACCTGACCAAGAGTCAGAAACCAAGATATTGGCAACCAGAGAACTTTGAACTGGGTTTTATACATTTGCAAGTAACCATGGTAACCATATTACCTCATTTTGGAATTTTACAAAATGTCACACTGTGGTCACAAGGTTTACATTTCCCAGGAGTTTGTTAGTACGTTTAAATTTTAGCTTACTTGAAATTTGTTTTAACTATATGTTTCTCATTTTATAGCTCTGTTCTCCTCCTGTTTGCTATAAGGGAGCGGGTGGAGAAGTGAGTTCATATGAAGTTTAAATGACTTTTAAAATGGAGTTACAAAAAGAAAATTGAGTCTCTCTTACCGATCATTTATTCCATATAAGTCCTAGACCATCACAGATCAGGGCCTGAAGTTTTGGGGATGATCCCTATCAGTGCTCATTGATGTAAAATAAATGTGCCACCAAATCCTGGAGGTTGTTTCGTTATTTCTGCTTGCCATTGCATCTGGTGCATTGGCTGGGAAGACCAACTATGCTGACCTCTTCAGTCATCAGTCATGGCCCTCATGGACAAAGCAAGAACCTCTCCAGGTCCTAATGTGAAGATGCATCCTTGAGATTTCTTGAGTTCCCTCAGAGGTATGGAGGAGAATTCCTGGCTCTCTGCTTGAGCAGCTCAAGCAGACTCCAAAGGGAGGATATAGACTGTCTGTATGTATGTATGTCTGCCTGGCTGCCAGATTCCAGTAAGACCCCTGAGGACACTCCAGTTAGTCTGCTTGTCAGTCCTGCTCAGCTCACGCAAAAGAGCCTCATCAGAAGAGCCTTGTTAGGACCACGCTTTTAGGGAAGGAGGTTGGAATGTTCAAAATCTGAGTGCTTCTTGAATGAATGTGTGAGTGGACTGGACAGCGTAATCAATAGGCTGCTCTCTCTGTGCACCAAGACTGGGAAGCACTGTTCATGGTGGCTGATTGGGCCCTCATGTTTGGTCCCATGGTGACTAACATATGGCATGATGGAGGCCTCACTCTCCTGTCCTCCTTAGGTAAGTTGTGCCTAAGTCCTCACAAGGAGCATGGCCAGGTGGGCATCTGAATGGTCTCTTCTCTGAGGGACACCCACCCTTTGTTGTGCCATTCTTCAAGGGTACACATAGGAAATCAGAGGTGGGAATTAGTCAAAACGCACAGTCCCTAACTTCAGAAAAAGGGCTTTGACAGAGTTAAAAATAAAATCAAATTCCTCCCTGCATTTCAAAGAAAAAAAGGAAAAGAGGCACATTCTCCCTGAGAATTCCACCTTGGCACTCTTGTCAGCTGCCGTTGCTGCTAACAATTTCACTCCCCCCGCCCCCCCGAATCCCAACTCATCTACTTCCAGTCAATTGAACCAGTTCCAGTTTGATCGGACATTGCCTGCATTTGGCCACAGAGACCTCCCCTGGAGATGTACTTATCCTGATCAGACAGCATCATGTTACACCCACCCAAGATGATTGTCAACAATTCCTTCTGAGTACCTCATTTTGACTGAGGAAAAATTGGACTGTCAGCCTTGATGAATTTGTTGCCAGTGGCCTTTCTCAAAGGTTCCTGCCTAGAAACCTAAAATCAGTCAAGTGCTTCTCAAAAACATCAAAGAAGGGAGCAAAAAGCCCATCAACCACTGTTACCCAGAAAGCTGATTTTTTGTTTGTTTGTTTGTTTGTTTTCTGGTAACGGGAATCAAACTCACAACCCCGTGCTTGCCAGGCAGGCTCTGTGCCACTGAGCTAAATCCCCAGCCCCCCAGAAACCTGATTTTTGAAAAACTCCTAATGTCTATAAGAAAATTCAGTCTGATAGACCGCTATACCCTCTGGCTATGAATTATAAGGACACTGACATAAAAATAAATGCCCCCTCCCTCTTTGAGACACAAAGAAACCTGACTATCCAGGCCCACCTCAACCTGAACCTCTCCTTACCCTGTCTGGACTGGGTGGATAGGACAGACAGAGCCCTGTCAAATTGTGCCCCAAAGAGCCTGTGGTCATTGCAAAAGGCAGGGACAAATCTGTGACTGTCCTGGTAGACAATGAAACAGAACTCTCTGCCTTCAAAACTTCCCCCTGTCAAAAAATTCTGCCTGTGACCGCCCATTGCTGTCAGATGTAACAGGAAACATGAACAGGCATCCAGCCACACGTCAGCCTCATGGACTGTTAATCACCTTGGGCAAGATCTCTGTGCTCTCAACAACGCAGCCATCACCTTGCATTCTGTGGTTCCCGGCACATACACACTTTTTGGATTGTTACTCAAATGCCACAAGCATTTGGGGATTCTCCCACTATTTTGGGGGAGGCGCTAGCAACAGATTTGGCTCCAGGACAGCATGTTTCTCTGTCCCTTTATGCTCCACCATGGGGCCATGAGAAAGAAGAAAGTGAGGCTTCAAAACTGTAAAATGTCAAGACTGTCAAGTTGCTAAAATACACCTCTCCTGCCTATAAAGCCAGTTCAAGATCTCTGAGCCACCAATGCCACTGCAATTGCCTTCCATATACACTGCCTCAGTCTTCTGCCGTCCACAGCCTGCTGATACACCTGCCTGGAACTAAAGAATACCTTCTTCTGCCTTTGATTGGCTCCTGTCAGCCAGCCCTTTTTCACTTTTAAAAAAGACCCTAGTTCAAAAGTCAACTGACCTGGACAAGCACAAAATATCATTACACTTCTGATTAATGATACCCAAGCTGCCTGCTGGAAAGATTCAAAAGCTCTACTATAATTCCTGGCAGAAACTGGTTGCAAAAGAAACACTCCTCAGATTTCTTGGAGCTGCTGGCTTTTACAGATTCTGGGTTCTTGAGTTCACAAAAACAATGATGCTTACCCAGATTGTCAGCCCTAGGGGAGCACCCAATGGCCTACCTGTACAAATACTTGAATTCAGTCTCTAAGGGATGCCTCCCTACTTTGCCTTCACGCTGTTATAACCATTGTCCCTCTGATCAAAAAAATTGACAAGCTCCCCTTAGGCCAAGACCTAACTGTCCAGATGTCACATACTGTACTGGACCCCTGACAGATGCTGAGTACACCCTGTTTACAGATGGAAGTAGTTCTGTTAGAAATGAAGTCCAACAGGCTAGATAGTCTATGGTCACCTTGGACAAAACTATTTTGGCCAAAATTCTCCTGCAGGGATGATCTGCACAGTAAACTACTTCTTGCTGCTATTTAGAAACCTGCCACCAATGACTCCAAACTTGTACTCAGAATAACCTGATCCAGAGGCTAAGCCCCCTCCAGCAATCCAGTTGACTGAAGCATCAATCTCAGCCATAAAAACTTTACCCAGTACTCCCAGAAGATCAGAACCAGACCTGCCCCCACTGCATGTTCTGCAAGCTCAAGCTGCAGTGCTGGCACCTGTACCCTTGTAGCCAGCTCAGGCTTCAGCATCTGTATCACTGGCCCCAACTTCATGCAATAAAGTAGACTCTCCCTGTTTGAAGATATATTATATTATATATTATATTATTTAGAAATAAAACACATCCTTATAGAAACAGTTTGTAACCAGTTAAAAGACCAGCTATAACTGTAGACATTCCTGCACACACATATAACCTAGGTACATACTATCTACTTCTACAAGTTTCAGAAATCCAGCCTTAGGTCCATGGGAAAATTTACCTTGACAGCTCCTCAAGGGCTCATTCTGAAGAGACAACGCACTCAAAATCCTGATCTGGTCACTCTGTATGCTGACCAGTCTGCACAGTGCTGAAGCCTGAGGACACTGTTCACAGGATTGCTCCATACCTCAATGCATTACTTCCCTTGATTTTTGCACATTTTCAGGCTGCTTACCCCAGTCCTTGCTTTTTCTTAGCTCTATGGATGATTGCCCTGAGAGAATAGTAAGTAACTATAAGGCCCTTACAAAGGATAAAGATTTGACAAGAGTCCAAGGCACATTAGACACTCACCTAGATCAGATTATCTTCCTTAACTCTCCTGCGAGAATCAATTTAAGGAGAAACCCTATAATAAGGGGAAAAAAACATAAAGTGGTAGGAATTTTCAGTTTTGGGGACCTTGGCCAAAGCCCACTGACAGCACCAATGTTATTGCTTCTAGTTGGGCCTCGTCTCAGAAGATTGCATGTAATGTGTCTAGGAAAGATTTGCTGGGAAACAAAAAGATGGGGAAAATGTAGCTGGAGATGTACCTCCCCCAGCTGGTATACTTCAGTTTGTTAGTTGCCCAGGTAATAGTTATGGTTACAGTTCCTGTTACTTTTGTTTCTTATAAATGGCTGGTCACTGTGCTGCATAGCTGGTCACTATGATGCATAGTATAAGAACCAATCCCTAACTGACAAGCTGTTCTGCCTCTGTACTTCCTGCTTGATTATCCCATATAAGCCATAGACCACCAGAGATCAGAGCCTGATGTTTTGGTAATGATCTCGATCAGTGCCCATTGATGTAAAATAAATCCACCTCCAAATTCTGGGTGTTGTTTCAGTGTTTCTGCTTGCCATTGCAGTAATACTTTATTCTGTGATGACACAGCTGTGTGTGTAGAAAATACTAAGAACTCTTCAAAATTACTATTAGAATTAATGAATGAATTTAGCGAATTCTTGGGATACACAGTCATTGTGCAAAGCCATATTTTTTAATATTACTAACTTACATCTTGAAAAAGACATTGAAAACTATATAATTTGCAGTATCATCCTCAAATATAAACTATTAAATAAATTAGAAGCTCTGCAGGGTAACTGTAACAAGAACTACAGAACAATTGCTAAATTTTATTTATTTATTTATTTATTTTTGTGCCAGAAATTGAACTCGTGACCTCAAGCTTTCCAGGCAAGAGCTCATGCCACAGAGCTACATCCCTGGTGTCTGCTAAATTTTAAAAACCTATATTTATTAGAAATATCACATTCATGAACTGAAAGATTAATTGTCATTAGATGTTAGTTTTCTATAACTTGAAGTATAAACTTGATTCAGTTCTAGTCAACTATCTTAGCAGATCTTTTTTTTTTTTTGGTACCAGGAATCAAACTCAGGACCTTGTGCTTGCCAAACAGGCGCTTGTGCCCCCGAGCGATATCCCTGGCCCCTTAGCAGATCTTTTGAATAAAGGTGTCAAGTTAAATTTTGAACTTGGAAATATAAATAGCCAACATAATGCTGAAAGTGGAAAAGCAGTTAGAAATTTTCAATTGTTAATTCTGTTATTTATTATAAAAAAAGCAAACAATTAAAGCAACTGTATTTACTATGCAATCATAAAAACAGCATAGTAATAATGTAAGAATAAAATGACTGACTATAATGGAGATTCCAAAACTACTTCTACATCTGTAAATTGATTTTTAATAAAAACATTTAATTCATAAAAAAATATTTCCGTACATTCATAAAAAAATATTTCCATATCTGTATGTTATGGAACATACAGATAACTTATGACTAAAAAATTACAACCTCACACCACATATAAACCTAATTTGAGAAGGACTGTTGATCTTACCAAAGAAGTATAAACTTGAAGTATAAAGTTCAAGCTTTAGAAAAATGCAATGAACTTATTTATGATGTTGAAACAAAGATATATTAGTATACATAAAGAAACTAAGCATAAAAGAAAAAAGATAAATTAGAATTTATCAGAATTAAAATGGTCTACTTATCAGAAGACACTTTTAGAAAACAAGTCCAACTTAACATTTGGAAGAAAACATTTGTAAATACACATGTTTGACCTAGGATTTATGACTGGAATTTATAAAAAATCTATAACTTAATAAGAAAAAAACCAAGCAAACCAGTAAAAATTAATAAAAGTCATGAGTGGACACTTAACAAAGTAAAATAGAGAAATGACAAGAGAACACATCACACCTCACTTAAAATCACTAGTGATTAGGAAAAGGCAACTTAAAACTGTGATGAAATACAACCTCACAAAATGGCTAAACTCCAAATAACTGACAACTGTAAATATTGGCAAAAGGGACTTATGCATTACTGGTGATAGTGTAAAATAGTACAAACACATTGGAAACTGTGTGATGGTTTCTTATAAAGCTAAATATATACTTACTGTATGACTTGAAAAGTTCATTCCAAAGCATTTATTCATTAGATATAGAAATTATGTACATTAAAAGATGCACCCAGAATTTCCACCACTGTGTTTGTCACAAGGGCTAAAAACTGGAATCAAGTTAAATATATATTAACTGAAGATTGAATAAACAAACTGTGATAGCTCTATATAATGAATTCAGCAATAAAAAGAACAAACCACCAATACGTACAAACACATTTATTTCCAAAACACAAATTATTTCCAAACAAAAATATTTCCAGACATCTGATGCATGAGAAAAGCCAGGCCACAAAAGCATATGTATTGTATGATTCTACTTGTATGAAGTTCAAGAACAGGTAAAGCTTACCTACCATAATAGGATCAGAATGGAGATTGACTCTGGAGATTTTGGGTTGATGGAATTGTTCTATATCTTGCTTGGGGTGCTACACAGAAGTACATTTTTCAAAGCAGCTTGAGCTCTCTACCTATAAAGTAGTGCATTTTCCGTATGTTGGTCATTTCTTGATGTATAGAAGATACAGTCCCTTCCCTCATGGAGCTTTCAATTGTGAGAAAAGAACATCATTAAAGAATCATCAACCATGATGAATATTAAGGATGAACACCCCAGTTCTTGTTTTAGCTATATGGATGATTGCCCTGAGACTATAGTAAATAACCACTAAGGCCCTTACAAATAATAAAGATTTGATGAGAGTGTAAATCACACTGGATACTTACCTAGATTAGATTAACTTCTTTAATTCCCTTTTCAGAATCAATTTAGGGAGAAACTGCAGAATGAGGAAAACAAACCATAAACTCCTGGTGGGAATTTTCAGTCTTGGGGACCTTGGCTAGGGCCCACTGACCTTGGCTAGAGTTAAGAATTGAAGAGGGACTAATTTAATCTGGAGATTCGGTAAGCTTTTACACTGAGATTAACATTTATTTGAACTGGGCACTAAAGGTTGAGTACATACTAAGCAGAGAGTGTTGCAGGTAGGCAGAGATAAGAACATTCAGGCAGAAGAGTTTAAAAAACTGTGCAAAGGGCCTTAAAAAACAAAAGCAAACAGCAAATTCAGAAAGGGAGCATTGTGACTGGAAGGTATGCAGTGAGGTTAAGAAAGGTACTTGTGGATTTAAGATCATAGTAACGATACTTGTTTTTTATGTCTAATTCTTGGGACACTAGTAAATGTCTCAAGTGTCTTCTCAGAGGCTGGAATGATCCACTGTATTTAAAAGCTCTCATTTGTAACATGAAGAATGCAGGGGAAGTGGTCAGGAATGGACGTAGGGAAATCAGTTAACAGGTTATTGCTGTAGTCGGGTAGTCATCTTGCCTACTTGGCCTAGGCAATGTCAATAGTGAAAGAGAGGTTAGGGGTTAATTTGCCAGGATTTCTTGCTGGATTAGACTGAAGGGCATGGTGAGAAGTTATTCTGTGCATGACTTCTAAGTTTCTGATCTGTGAAGATGGAAGAAAACCAACGTCAGCCATTAAGAATAAAAATGAAAAACTAAATAGTATGTGGGAACAATGCATGAGTTGACTTTTGATCAGATACAAATTGTTATGGCTTTGAGACCTCTAAGTGGATATTGATTAAGCAGTTGGAGTGCACAACAATGATCTGGGCTGAAAATGCATTTACTGGAAATTTAGGAGTCATCCATTTGTACTGATGATTAAAATTACAAGCACTGATGAAGTCATTCAGGGCGTGATTACAGGTAGAGAAGAATTTAAGGCCAAAACTCAAGACACTCCCAACACACAAAGGCCTGGTAGGAAGCATGAGCTACTAAGGGAGACTGTGATAGAAAACCAGAAATAAAGGGAAAAGCTACTGTGTTCTTATACAAGTCAGAGGAGGTGACGGAAGGAGTGGCAGCTGGGGTCTAACACTACTGTTTAGCCCTGTAAGAGGAGAGTTGTAAAACACTCTTTTGACTTATTGGTGAAATAGATAGACTTAGGTGTCTATAGGAACTAAAAGTTCAAGTACAGTGGAGATTTTACCTATAGTTGTCCACAGCTGAGCTAAGGGGGTTCTATGAATTCTCAGAAATTGGTCATAAATGTTTACATGTAGACATGAACCTTTTTGTGTGGCTATCCAGCGTCAACCATGTATTATGAGAATTTGCTATTTGCTTCCCCTTGCTCTGTGTGAGTGTGTGTGTATGTGTGTGTGTGTGTGCATGCATGTGTTTGTGCTACACATGAGGAAGTCCATTTTTAGCTTCTGGTTCCTGTAGATCTTTGCAGAAGTATAACAATACTGACTTTATCTTTTTTCATTTTAACAGAAACTGAACATAAAGCTTGTTTTATTTTTTGCCCTTTATGAGGAACATGAAGAAATTCTAGTAAATTTTCATAAAATCTTTGGCATTGGGGAAACAGGCCTAGAATAACTGAATTCTTTTTTAGCCACTTCTTTATTATGAGATCTTAAGTGAGATGCTTAAACACTCTTAGCTCAATTTCTTTGTCTGTAAAATAAGCAAAATAAAGTCAGTTTGGTAGTGCTCTTGGGAGGGTAAGCTGGCATATTGGTTTAGAAAGTACTTTGCAATAAACTGCTATAAAATGATAAATATTTCTATTACATATACTTTAGGCAATGAGATGGAGAGAGTATCTTAGTGTTGTGGTAGATATAAACAAAGGTAGGAAGCACTTTCTTTAGGCTTCAAGGAAAGTTGCTAGAACTTTCCATTATATTAGAATTCACCACAGTGACTCCAGTAAAAACAAAAACACAATGAAACAAAAACAAAAACCAAAAATATTCCACTTACCAGGTGGATGAGAGTTCATGAGAAAAGCACAAAGTTAGGTCAAAGGTCTTTGATTTGGGTTATCTAGGGGGAGTAAACAGAATAATACAAGCAGAATCAAATACATAGTATGCAAAATACATATTATGCAAAAGATCAGATGAGATTTAGTTTGGGTACAAAATCTTTCTCAAGGCCTCTTTGCCAAATAATAACTTCCTTGTTTCTGATGTTAGCTCTAGAAGCCATTTGTATTTATGGGTGATGAGGGCAGTAAAATGGATTTTCCCTTCTCAATACTAGAAGGACTTTTCTTTACCCAGACATTGAACACAAGCTCTTCAGCCTTGCCAGGGCTGAAGTGTGAACTCACAGCTCATTTCTTTTGCAGCCTTGTTTTTTTGAACTTCCCCATTTAATAGCCCATGTCTGCTGCCTATTGGAAGGTCCTATGAAGTTGCCCCATTCAAATCTGAAGTCTACCTCTGCAGCAAGTGTTTTGAGATATTGCTTCTGGTTCTGTGGAATAAAATATGCTCTAGGTTTAACATGTAAAAGAGTCAGTTGAGCAGGTTCTGGGCAGAAGAGGACCTGGAGGCATTGCAGTGGGGTGGTTGCCATTCTTAGGGAAGGGCTCAAAGTGACCATCCCAGGGGTTGAGCGCCTTTGGGTTTTTACCATTTGTTATAAAAACAGCTAAGGAATAGCCATTCCTGTAATGAGAAGTGATTTCATGAACAATATTAACTTTTGAATCACAATTTTAAAATCATTTACTTTGGCTAAAAATTGAGGTGCTTTTTGAAAGAAAAAATGTCAAATACAGATATGCTTGAGGAAATCTTATTTTCAAAGGAATAAAGATAAGTTTATCAATGTATCATCCTCTTGTATGTTCATTAAGCTGTGCTGATTTTTTAGAAATACATGGCTGTGCCTGTAAAGCAGTAGGTCATTTGGGTTTGTAGTTATTCCCCTTCCAAGTCCCCCCCATAAAGGCAGTTGAGGGTTATTTCAACACCAGCAGCGCTGTCAGTGCTGAAAATATTTCCCAAAGTGTGATTTGGAGTTATTGTCAGAGTACTCTCCTGCTTGACATTTTTATCAGTCTTGTCTCCAGAGAGTCTTACCTATTTGGAGAAGTAGAATCTACCCTCAAAGATGAAGATTTTTCTATCTCAGAGTATATTTACGTAAATAAATGTCAAGCTGTAACACTGT
>NW_004955474.1:5676631-5678276 GCF_000276665.1 Chinchilla lanigera | reverse complement strand
ATGTAGAATTTCTCCCTCTGTAAGAGTGGGGTGGTACTTTGCTTGGCCTAGACTTTCTGATGTTAAATGCCAGTTTTGCTTGCTGGGAAACCCCTCAGTCCTCGGGAAAGTGGAAAGAAAAATCCCCCTTAGAAAGGGTAGTGTGCATCTTAGAGTTTCTTGAACACTATTAAGGTACGTGGAGTTTAAAGAGCACATCAGCTGTATCGTAAACTGTTGGTTTTATTCCTACAGTGGTTCTTTGCTTCTTATTTGTTAGTAACAGAACGCTGGCTTGGCACAAAAGAACCCAGAATGAAGTCTGTATTTCCTTTCAGCTAAGAGTGGTCACATGTGAAGAACCGGACCCTGAAACAAAAGCGTAAACAATATAAGGTAGTGCTGGGCAGGGTCCTTAAAGAGGAGGGCTGTGCCTGCCTCTCCCTCTCTGCATCTGTCCCGATAGCAGGTAAGGAGGTGGCACTTACAAAGGTCCTGCCCACTGAGCCTGCTTGTTTGCTTCTTATCTCCTGATCAAAGGACAAAGAGGTATTTTCTTTCTTGCATTTAAGGCTACTGGCATTGGGTTTTTAAATATTTTATTAGTGAATGTTAATAGTACATGATGATGGGATTTACTTTGAAAAGTTGGCACCTGCAGTTAACATATCTGAATCAAACCACATGTGGTGGCACACACTTATAATCCCAGCACTTGGGAGGCTGAGGCAGGGGGATTGTTACAAGTTTGAGGCCAGCCTGGGCTACAAAGTGAGCTGGAGGCCAGCCTGAACTGCATAGTGAGACCCTGTCTCAAAAACAAAACAAAACAAAACAACACCAAACCTACATATCTGAACTGACTTCAATTCCCTTGCTCCCCGCTGCCTTTCCTTCCCTTCCCACTGACCCCATTCCTCCCCGCCAACTGTCTACTTTCTGGTTTTCTACCATCTCTCCTTTCTTCTAATTATTTACTCAATAGCTTATGTATTTTTTAGGTTTCTTAAATAAGAGAAAATGTGATCGTTAACTAATTCTGCTGATTTCACTCATTATGAGGGTTTCTAGTTCCTTTAATGTACTTGGATCATCTCTTTATTCTTTTTGAGTGAGTAAAATTCATATATATATATAAACATTTTTTATCCATTAATTTGTTGACGGGCCTCTAGGCTGTTTCCACAGCTTGGCTATTGTGAGGCTGCACTTGTATAAACATGAGTAGGCATATATAGCATGTGGTTCTGAATCCTTTAGTTTTTGTTTAAAATTTTTATTAGTACCTGTTTGCAGTACACAATGTTTACATTCATCTTAGGAAGTAATTGTATGTACAGTACTTAACATATCTTAACATACCTTAATTTCCCTTCCCTTTTGTGAAAGATCTATCTCCATGTTTCCCACTGTGTTTTATTTGGGTTTTTGAAATTATTTATACTTTAGTTTTCCCATGCAGAGAAATTATGCAATATTTAAGCTTGTTTGGCTGATTTATTTCACTTAACATTGTCTCAAGGAGCATCCATTTTTCTATAAATGACTCAAATTTATCCTTCTTGACAGCACAGTAGTAGTCCAGTGTGTACAAATATAACATTTTCTTTATCCATTCATTTACTGATGAACATATAGCTGCTTCCAAAATTCAGCTATTATGAGT
>NW_004955474.1:5668212-5670501 GCF_000276665.1 Chinchilla lanigera | reverse complement strand
TCCTGATTTTTTTTATTTTTCTCTTTTTGAGGCAGGGTCTCACTATGCAGGTCAGGCTGACCTTGAGCTTACTTTGTAGTCCAGGCTGGTCCTGAACTCCCAATAATCTTCCTGCTTCAGCTTCCTGAGTGCTGGGATTACAGGTGTGCACCACCATGCCCAGTTTGTTCCTGATTTCAGAGTAAAAGCTTTCAGTTTTTATCCATTTAGTATGATGTTGGCTGTTTGTTTATCATAGATGGCTTTTATCAAATTGAGATAAAGGCCATGTACTCCAATTTTCTTTATGGTTTCTTATCAGGAATGGGTATTGGACTTCATCAAATGTTTTTTCTACTTTCATTAAGATAATCATGAACATCATTTTTGTCCATGGCTCTGTTAATATGGTATATTACATTTATTGATTTGTGTATGTTGAACCATCCCTGCATCCTTGGGAAGAATCCTACTTGGTCATAGTGTATAATCTTCTTGATGCACTCTGTTTGCCAGTATGTTATTGAAGATTTTTGCATCTATGTTCATTAGGGAGATTGGCCTATAGTTCCTTCTTTGTTGGGTCTTCTCTGGTTTTGGTATCAGGGTGATGCTTCCTTCAGAAATGACTTTGGGAGTATTGCTTCCCTTTCCATTTCATTAGAGAGTTTGAAAATTAGCAGCCTTAGACCTTCTCTAAATTCCTTGTAGAATTCAGCAGTGAATCTGTCAGGACCTGGGATTTTCTTTGTTGGTAGGTTTTTAAGTATATCTTTAATATCATTCACTAAATTTTGGTTTATTTAAAATTTTTATATTTTCATGATTCAGCTTTGGTAATTCATATGCATATAGGAATCTGTCCATTTCTTCTGTGTTTCCCATCTTATTAGAATACAAGTTTTTGAAGTAAGTATACATGATCTTCTGGATTTCACCCTTTTTGTCACCAGTTGCACTGATTTCAGTATTTTCTTTTCTTTTTTGATAAGGTTGGGGAAAGGTTTGTTGATTTTATTTAATCTTTCAAATTGGTTCAAAGAACCAACTCTTTGGTTCATTGATTCTTTGTATTGCTTTCTTAGTCTCCATTACATTAATTTCAACTCTAGTCTTTATAATTTCCTCCCTTGTATGGACTTGACCTGCTCTTTTTTTTCCAGAAGCTTGAGGTTCAACAAGCAGTTGTTTATTTGATATTGCTCTGTTTTCCTGATATGGGTATTCACTGCTATAATTTTCCCTCATAGGACTGCTTTCATTGTGTCCCATAAGTTCCAGTATTTTGTACTGGCATTATTATTTAGTTGTAGAAACTGTCTAATTTCTTCTGGGACCTATTGCTTTTTTAGGAAGGTGTTATTCAGCTTCCATGTGTTTATGAAGTTCTTTTAGTTTCTTTTGCCACTGATTTCTAATTTTGTTGTAATGTGGTCTGATAATGTGTATGGGACAATTTCAATTCCTTTGCATTTACTTGAGCAAGTTCTATGAGCTACTATATGGTCTATTATGGAGACTATCCCATATGTTGCTAAAAATATGTATATTCTGATGTTGTGGGGTAAAACACTGTGTAGATATCTAATATGTCCATTTTTTAAAAAAAGTTTCTTTCACTTCTAATATTTTGTTGTTGATTTTTTTGTCTAGTTAATCTGCCTATTTGTGGCAGTGCAGTATTGAGATCCCTCAAAAAAATTGTATTGGTACTTATTTGATTTTTTAAGTCCATTAATATTTGTTTTATATAGTTTGGTGCACTGATATTTACTGCATATATATTTATGATATCTCTTCCTCTTGGATTGTTGCCTTTATTGTGATCTTCTTAGTCGCTCTTACTTGGTCTTGGCTTGCAATCTACTTTAATAGCGACTCCTGTTATTTTACAGTTTCTTGTTCCATGGAGTACTGTTTTCCATCCTTTGACTTTCAGTCTATGAATCTCTTTTTGAATTAACTGTGTTTCTTCTATGCAGCATATGTTGGATCTTGCTTCTTGATCCATTGCTCCAGTGTGTTTCTTTTTATTGATGAACTGAGACCATTAAAATTGATGGTTATAACTGACTGACTTATCTTTGTCATGTTATTTTCCTGTTGTTGGCTCCCTTTCTCCCCATCTGTTTAGTTATTTGCTTTGCTTGGTGAATTCATTCTGTTGGAGCCCATGGAGGTGTAGTCCTTGTTATTTCAGTTTTTTGGCCATAGTTCTTTCTTTCACTTTTTCTTTCCCTCATTCCAGTTGTTTCATCCTTTGAGCAATTTCTTTCCTATTCTATTATTTATTGTATATTTTGGATTTGA
>NW_004955474.1:5656106-5668112 GCF_000276665.1 Chinchilla lanigera | reverse complement strand
TGTATCACTGTGATATGTGGTATGATGTTTTTAGATCTTTTGGGAAGGTGCCTAGAAGGGGAATAGCTGAATTAAGTGGAATTTCTGTCTTTCTTTCTTTCTTTTTGGTATCAGGAATCAAACTCAGGACCTTGTGCTTGCTGGGCAGGTGCTGTGCCACTGAGCTACATTTCCAGCCTATCTTTCATTTTTTAGGGGTTTTCATACTGATTTCCATAGTGGTTGTATGATTTTGCATTCTCATCAGCGGTGTAGAAGGATGTCCCACCCCAGCCTTGCTTGCTATTGCTTTGTTTTGATGATTGCCAGTCTTTTTGGAGTGAGGTGGATATGAATGTTGCTTTAATTTGCATCTTTCTGATGGCCAGAGCTGTTGAGCATTTTTTCCTATATTTATTGGTCATTTGTACTTTTTCTTCTGAAAAATGTCTATTCATTTCAGTAGCCCATTTTGTGATGGGGTCTTTTTATGGCGGGGGGCAGTGACAGTCCTTAAGTCTTTTGGGGCTCTCCCTAGGAGTGGTATACCTGGATCTAATAGTATTTCTATGATTTGACTTTTGAGGAATGTCCATACTGATTTCCGTAGAAGCTGTACTTGTTTACATTTCCACCAGCAGTGCAAAAGGTTCCCTTTTCCCCACATCCTTGCTAACATTCATTATTTTTTATATTCTTACTGATAGCCATTCTGATGGGAGTGGGATGGAATCTCAGTGTAGTTTTACTTTGGTATTCTCTGATGGCAGGAGATGCTGAAGTTGAGTCAGATCCTCCGACACAATAGTGAGAAATTTTAACAAGATAGGTGATTTCCCTAACTCTTCCATGGGCACAGGAAAACTCAGATCTTCTTGGGCCATGATTACCTATAGAATTCATCCCTAGAGTTGCAAAGTTCTAAATTGCAAATTAATTTTCATTAAAGGAAAAAATGCAAGCCAAAGGGAACGTTTTACAAATGAAGAGGAAATCACATTGAACAACCTTGTTTTTGAAGTACTCAGTGCCCTGGGATGTTTTGGAGGAAGGGACTTTGTAGAGTTTGCAGGAGTCTTGAAACTGTTCACTAACATTGTCTCTAAAGACCGCCCACTCGCCTGTTCCTCTTTGTGATCTCTAATCATTCCTTCTCTACCTTTTTTGTGGACACTTCTTACTTCACCAGTACTTTTTGATGATCGCAGAAACTTCATCTTTAATCCCATACTCCCACTCCTCTGTTATACTCCTAGTTTACCTCATCTACTATTTTATTGCAATAAACTGTGCATTTGGAGCCAAGTCTGTGCATTGGCATGTCATTAACATGCAGTTTACCTTTCCATGGTTTCTGCCCCTCTCTTAACCTGGCTTGCTTTCCTCTACCTTATTTCTAGCTGTTCCCTTAAATACAAATGTGAATCAACTTTGTTAAATATTAACTTTCTATTTTTAGAACACTCTATTTTGTCTTTTCTCCCACATGTTAAATGTTTTTGACTGTAACTGAGACACTGCCACCAATACAAATACATGCACATACACGTGTGTAAACAGAATAAAATAGAGAAGAGAAAACATCTATTATAGTAAGGTTCCTTTCATATAGTAAGGGTCAGCACTGTCTAATTTTGTTCAGTTCTACACACAGAAGTGGACACACATACCTAAGTGCTTACTATGTGTGCTCTGTTTTAAAGTGCCATCTATTCCAGTTTATTTTGTTCTCCTCTACTGCTTCAGAATAATATTTATCACAATCAAAAATTTTATTTCATAATCCACTAAGAGGTCATGATATACAGTTTGAAAAGCACTCACTAAATTCTTATCAATAAAGAAGAGAAGGGCGGAAGGGATAGCCCTGATGTTTCCCAGGGCTCAGGGAGTTTTCTAAAAGGTCAGCTAAAATACTAACTACTAGTGGCTGTGTTTGTAGCAGCAAAACTCTATTTAATTGTCAAAGTGAAGTGAAATAAGGGACTGAGTCTTGTGTGCTTTCTCTCTGAACCTATCTCATATGGCTATGAGCTAATGCTGTGCTTTCCCTCAGATTTATACATTGAAGCCTAATCTCCAATTGATAGAATTTGGAGACGGTGCTTGTAGGAGGTGATCAGGTCACAAGGATGTAGCCCTCATACTTGGGGTTTGTGCCCTTTTAAGTAGTGACAATCTTTCTCTCTCTGTCTCTCTCCTCCCTTTGTTTTCTGTCTGTCTCTCTCTCTCACGTCTTTTTTCCTTTCTGAATAAGCATTTAATATTACAAAGTGCCTGTTATACTTTCCTTAAATTATGTGTATATCTCAGCACTTTTTGTCAGATTTAACCCACTTGTTAATAGAAATGATTTTTATTTGCAGAAATATCTGTGTGTAGAAATGATAAACCCTGTATTATTAATGCTTGAGAAATTTTAATTTTGAGCACTCTTAGGAGACCTCAAGCTAGACCCATATGTCACAGAAGAGGTGGAGGCATCAACCACAAGAAGGTGAACTTTTTCTATTTCTCAAGGCCAGTTTGACTAAAAAAGAGCAAACATGGGAAGTGTGGTTAAACATGGGAATGGAAAGAATGAGCGATATTTGAATGTAGGGGACAATAAAGGGATTGTAAAGAGAAGATTTACATGAATGTTCTCTTTCATTATTCTTTCTTGGGTCACATATGGTTAGGACAGTAAAACATGGCTAGGGCTACCTTCTTTCTTGGGATGAGAGGAGCTGGCTCTGGAAAAGCCAAGTAGGAACTGGAGCAGGGCCCAGTGTCAGGACTGCTACTGGGGGAAAGACAGGAGGAGAATGTGAATCTCAGACAAGGGCTGGTCTCAGTCACTAGGATAGAATCTCCTGCAGTGAGCTGAGGGTGGAGTTATAAAAAGCACATTTGTGTATTTGTTTGGTGAATCCTTTGGGATTTTGCTGGTAGCATGATTTCTGAATTTAAGGATACTATTCTTTTCATCTATCACAACTAAAATGAAACACAACTCTATTTACCATTTTAAACAACCACATCTGCTTTCTAGACATAGCCACTGTGTGAGCAAGAAGGAGGAGAAGAAAGATTGCTAGAAATATATATATATATCCAAATCCATATATACTTACATTTAATATATATTTGACAGTGAGATTTAATGTTTGCTGGCATTTACTTCAATGTTTGTCTTTCACTAAAGGACTGAGGTTGATTTTCAAAATGATTTATCCTATGCCTCATACTAATATATCACCACTTTAAATTTTTGCTTCATACAGCTGTAGCTTTACCCACATGCCGCAGGAAAACAAACCTTTTTAATATATGAAGGGTGTCAATGTTAGTCATGTGATTTGTAAGGCTTTTGCTTAAATATCGATTTTTTTCAAATTCAATTTTTATTGATCCCTCTTAAATATTAATCATTTCTAATGACAGCTTAAAAAATAGGCTGAGCCCCTTGAACATTCTTGCTCTCCACTCCTTGTAGAAATAGAGTACAGTTTTACTGTGCTTCAAATTAAATCAAACAAAAACATACTGCCTTTTCATTCAAGGGTTTAATGCCATAAATCAAAATTTTATTTGGGCCTTATCTGGGAAGTTATGTAGAGTGAAGTGTGGCATGGAGTTTCTCCATGAACAGCCTGATGTTACCTGTAACCCGTGTCCAGTTTACCTGTGAACTGGTCCAGTTTGCTCTGTGAGTGCCCCATGAGAAACCCTGGTTAGACTTAGCAGATTGGTGTTCTGTGAAATCAGTGAAGACAACTGTGCTCAACCTAAAGGTGTGACCAGAAAGAGGCAGAAAATCAATAGATCATCAATAGTTCCAGCGGAGTAGGCTTCCCCCATCTTAATGTCTGTGGAAGGTGCCCTGATTCTTCTGGAAAACAGACGTCACTTAGCCACCTTTGTTGTGTCTGAAATTTGGACTGGGAAATAGTGCTTCTGAAGACATGAGAGTTGAACTTGGTGATGTCAGCCATGAAGTAAGGTTGAACCCCGCTGACTCTGACCACCTCATCCACACATGGAAGCAGCAATGCCTAGCCACACGTAGAAGAAACAACGGGCCACGGCAACCGGGCATAAAGAGGTGACATTGGGGGCTCCTCCAGAAAGGAGCGGTTCACACACCCCTTCAGAGGATCTACTTTCCATGTTCCTTCCTTCTTCTGAGGTTTGGAGATACACAGTACTTATCCACATAAACCATTGATCAGTGCTGATTGGATTTCAATCCAACTCTCAGACATTTAAACCCATAGTGCAGCTAGAAATAAAAACGTTTATATGAACTCATAATTATGAATTAAATATACTTATTTAATTATTTAAGACAGGGTTTCCCTTTGCAGTTCAGGCTGGCCTTGAGCTCACTTTGTAGCCCAGGCTGATCTCAAACTGACCCTATTGCCTCAGCCTCCTGAGTGCTGGGATTACAGCCGTGCATCACCACTCTGGGCAATATTCTTAAAGTGAAAAAAGCAGAAATATGGTTGAAACACTAGAAATTACAGTTAAATGCATTAAACAAAACCTTTTTCCTTTTGTGTTTCAGTTATGGTGTTTGAGAATAACAACAAAGGACAATGCGAATGAGAATTAGAAATTAAATCTAAGTCTATATACTACAGATTTATTAAAGTTGATAGCAAGTTTTAAAAGAAATTTTTCTCTGAATCAAATGTGTCCGAGTATTTGCTGTAAAGAAGCCTTTAAAAAAGCATATACATTATTTTAAGCACTTTTGCAATGCCTTGGTTCTTGACTTTAACTGATCAAGATATTAAGTTTGCCTTTCTTTGACAAAAGTGCCTCACCAACATTAGTTTTATATTTCACCATGATAAATCTCTCTTGTGTCATATTTAAATCAGGGCCCCAAACCAGCATAATACGTAATCTATGCACATGGCTAGCGTGATTGTTGGTGGTGAAGGAAGAATCTGACAGTGTGGTGGATTCGCAACTGGTGTGCAACTTGTTATACCCAGCTGAACTGAACCAGTGTGGTGCAGGGTGTGGGAGGCCCACCTGAGGACTGTTGCCAGCATCATAAGAGGCAGAATTGGAGAAGAAGAAGAAAGGCTGTTGGGAGCTGGTAGAAGCTGTTGGGAGCCTGTTGGAAGTGGAGAGAGCTGTAAGGAGCTGTCGGTTCTCTTGGAGGAGCTTGTCATGCTGGCTTTCCTGATGAATTTAGCTGCTTTCATCCTCCAAGGAGCTCAGGACCTTGTTGTTGCTGAGCATGGCTTCGGTTCACTTTGGGGAAGCTCTGGTCCTCACTTTTAGCATCACTTCCTGGTTCCAGAGGGGAAGATGATACACTGCCAGTGTCCTGGAGAAGCTTGTCACATTGGCTTTCCTGATGGGAACTGGGCTGTCCTCATCGTCAGAGGAGCTCAGGACCTCACTGTTGCTGCGGGTGGCTGTGGTACTTTTCAGAGGAGCTCTTATTTTTATTTTGAGTGTCACTTCCTGGCTCCAGTGCAGATCCCTCAGCCTGCTAGCACAGATCCTTCATCCCGCTGGCACAGACTTTCTAGATTCCACCACTGACCTTTGGGCCTTCCCAGGGCAGATCTGTGAAATAAGCCTGCATGAGACATTGTCATGGGCTCTGGGCCTCCAGCTGGACTCATGGGAGGCATTTTTCTGGGCTCTAGATCTTCAGCTGGACTCATGCAGAACATTATCGTGGTATCCAGGCCCTCAGCTGGACTCTTTAGTCTTTAGTGTGTGGACAGATTTTCTGTAGTCTCTTGTGTATGATTCTTTGGGTGACTATTATAAATAATCTTACAAAATATATGTCCTGTATTAGATTGTTCTCCTTACAAAACCCCCTAAAACCTCAAAGCAGCACAGAAAGCATGAGAAGTTAATTCAGACAAAATTAACTTCTTCACCACCTGGATGTGGGGAAGAAAGGAAAGAGGATAGAGAAGAGGTAGGTGCACCAAGCACAAGAGTCAAAAAAAAGATTCTAGTATATTTGGAAATACAGCTAGTTTTGTATATGGACCATTACTGAATTTATTTACCTTTTGTTACGGACCTGATTTAGCCAGTCCCGGGTCCAATCTAATCTCTATCACAAGTAGCTATGTAACTCTAGATAAAATTTATTTAACTCCTTTTTTCCATTAGGAAAAAGTTTACATAACGTAAGATTAACCGTTTTAAAGCTCACAGACCAGTGTCACTTAGTGCATTCACTACGTTTGCAGTGTTTACCTTTATCCAGTGTTAAAGCTTCCATCATGCTGAAAGGAAACCTGTATCCCCTAAGCACTCAGTCTCTGCTCTTCTTCCCCTGGGAATCATTAATGTGCTTCCCATATTTATTGATTTACTTATTCTAGATATTTCATGTAAATAGAACCACAGAGCATATGACTTTTTATGGCTATTTAACCTCTTTAACTGCTTTCATCTGGCTTGGTCTCCCCACTGTCTTCCCAGTTTAGTCTGTACCTTATGAATCATGGTGTGAATAAAAGCGAGATCCTGTGCAGAAAATGCCAAACAAACCCTGTACTGTAGGCCGTCAAATAGTCCCTCATCCACTGTTTGATTTTAAATCCTTGTATGTGTATAGATGTTACATTAATCAGTGAAGATCATATATACCATTAAGAAAGGTCAGTACATGAGGACTTTATGACCACCTTGTGAGAGTTCTATGCTCCTGACAATTCCCAATTTGGGTATATCTTGGGAAGGGTATATTGTCATCTACTCCAGCTCTGAAGAAAAGACCACCCTCAGGGATAAGAATGCACCATATCTGTGTTCAGTAAATGGCAAGTATCTAGGGTCTCAAGTCCTAAAGGAACAAATATCCAATATGTGTATAATTGGAGAACACATTGTCATGGGCAGTTTACAAGGGTTGCTATCTATAAGAGATCTCCACAGTTTTCATTTCAGCATAACACCATTAGACATGTGATTGGCTATCCACTGTATTTGTATAACTGAGGAATACAGCCATATTCTAGTAGGTTTAGAAGATGGCAAATTGATTATAGTGGGTGTTGGCAAACCAGCTGAGGTAAAATCTAACGTCATGAATTTTATTTCCCATACTCTTGGGGATTCCTTTGCTTCTCGTTTATTCCAACTAACTCAGAAATCTCTATTATGGATGAACAAGTTAAAAAACAAATTTGATTTTTCAAAGGGCAATAAATGAAAGCAGACCATAAAAAAAAATTGGTGAAGATCTACTTAGCATAAGCATTTTCCCCCAGCCACTGATAAAGTGCTTTTGTGTTCTTGTTGTATAACTGTATCCAGGGGTTTCCATCGTGGCCTGCAGTGCCGTCCTTTCCTCTCTCCTGTCTCCTGCCCTCTTTTCTAAACATACTTACACTTCCATCTTTCTGGCAGTCCTGGGAATTTTCTTTTCATATCTGTGAAAACAGTAAGCTGATGAGTTTCTTGTTGGCATGACACAGCACGTGTACATCCATGTCGTGTCCAAGTGACTTTGTTCATAGTTAATTTGTTAAATTCTTCTGGAGAGCAGACATGGCATTTCCTGCTGAGCAATCAGCACAGCTGTGAAGCCAGGCCGTGGCCAAACAGAACCCAGTGGGAAATGTGTATTCAAAGTCCAGAGACAGCAGTCATGGCAGAATCCCTGAAAATGTGCTGGCTGTCTTTGGAGAGATGCAGTTAACAAACCCAGGGACCCCACATGGACCATGAGTCTCAGAGATATACTCAGCTGGCTGTGAAGGGTTAAGCCAGCAGAAACGGGTGTTAACGAGTCATGAGAGGTTCTCTCTCTTTCTACCCTCCTCCTCTCTCATTATCCTAATATTTCCTTCCATCTTCTCAGCTGCTTTGAACTTGGGGTGCTGCTCCTTTGACAATGAAGTGATAGGCAATGCCCCTGACAAGTCATTATGAAGCGATCCAGAATTTAAAAAGGAATATAGAAAGTTAAGCCTCACTGTGAGTCTGCAGAGACAAATGCCCGCTCCTTGACTTGCACAGATAGTGGGTGGGCGAGAATAGCAGAGTGTGCCGTCTTCAACAAGCACTCCTGAGGAAGCCCCACAGCTGAGGGGATCAAAGGCTGCTTGTTCCAGAGTGAGCCTGCCGATCCTGAGGGGTGGCCTGGCACTCAGAGGCCAGATCACATGTCTTCCAGAACTCCTCCATGTAGTTGAGTCGCTGAACTTTGTCATCACGTGCAGGAAAACAAGCTCAGTCCTTCAAGGATGAAATATACAGATTTCAAGGCAGTGAGCCTAAGGAGATAATAAAAAAAATGGCCTCTGTGCTTCACTTTTGGGGGCTGTGGTTTCTACGTAATCTTTGGCTGACGTGATAATGGCTGAAAAGCACTTGAGGATGTCATGGAAAAGTCCTTCTTGATTCCAGGGGAAGTCCATAGAACTCTGCTGCAATTTTCTACTCTCCCTGCTTGGCTGAAGGAAGGTCTGTGTCTCATGAGTTTAATAGAGATATTGTATAAAGGGAAGTTTCTGGAGACTTCTAGGTAGACCATGAATATGTGTCTATGTACACAATGTAACTGGTGTACCGAGCACTGGGCCAAGGACTGTGCATGTTATTAGCTTTATTTCTTCTTTCTTTTTTTTCTTTTTCTTTTTTTTTTTTTTTTTGAGAAAGGGTCTCCCTGTGCAGTTCAGGCTGGCTTTGCACTCACTCTGTAGCCCAGGCTTGTCTTGAACTCACAATGATCTTCCTGCCTCAACCTCCTGAGTGCTGGGATTATAGGCATGCACCAACAAGCCCAGTTCCTAATAGCTTTATTTCTAACTAATATGAATTCATATTGGGGAAAATTGACCTTAAGGAACGGAAAGTAATATGCATAAAATGGTCAGAAAGCCCCTAGATGTCAAGGTCAAAGTGCGAACTTGAATGTAGCTGACCCCCAGCCTGTGTAATTTGCGCTTTGCCACCTACTGACCCTCCGCTTGCATAGTAGTGGGTGTCCTATCCTCTCCTGCAGTCCTGGGACTGGGCACTCAACAAATGTAGACTGGGCAAGACGAGCAGGAGGCAGAGTCAGCCAGGAGAGCTTTGTATTCCAGCTGGGAGCATCCAGGAGGTTTCATAAAAGGCTGCCACTAAAGTTTGGGTTGGAAGGCTAGAAATGGCCCACAAATGCACATAGGGAAAACTTCCAGGTTGGAAGGACAGAAAAGAAAATGTGTTGTGGAGTAGCCTAATGCTAAGAGTGAGTTCTTCCAAGTTGTTTGGGTTCTTAGCTAAGACCAACTGTATTTGCATTCCTATATTAAGAGTCTGGATTTTGTGATTTACATTGCATGAGGTTTTTGCAAGGAAGGACATTTTTTGACAGTTTCCAATCAGATTTTATTGGTACATTTTAGGTATATATGTAATCACATTCATCATAGAGAATTTGTACATGTACAGGATATAAATTGATTTTTTCCTATTCCCCTACCTTCTCCTCAACCTCTCCTTCACTCCCCATTTATAAAAGCTTTGTTTCCATTTTTACCTCTTTTCTCATTTGCTTTTTTACTTTTCCTTTCTTTCTTTTCCCCTTCTCCAGCCTTTTTTCCTCTCACCATTTGAATATTTTCTTATTATTTCACAATGACTATTATATATTTTGGTCCTTATTTACACTTTTGGTTTTTCACATCAGAGAAGCAGTGACATATGTATGTCCAATTTATTTCACTTATTATGATTTCAAGGTGCATTCATTTACCTAGACATGTCTCAAGCTTATCCTTCTTTATGGCAGAGTAATACTCTATTGTGTAAAAAAAATTTCTTCATCCATTCATCAGTTGATGGACATTTAGGCTACTTCCAAGATTTGGCTATTACCAACTGTGCCACTATAAATGGGTATGCATATATTACTATGGTATGATGCTTTTAATTCTTTCATGAAGATATCCAGAAAGGGCATAATTGGGTATGCATATATTACTATGTTATGATGCTTTTAATTCTTTCATGAAGATATCCAGAAAGGGCATAATTGGGTTAAACTAATTTAGTCCTAGTTTTTGAGGAATTTCCACAGTGGTTGCACCAGTCTATACTCCCACCAACAGTGGAAAAGGGTTTCCTTTTCCCCACAGCCCTGCCAGCATTTGTTATTGGTTGATTTCTTGATGATAACCATTCTTTCTGAAGTGATATGGAAGCTCATCATTGCTTTAATTTGCATCTCCTGAATGACCAGTGATGTTGAACCTTTTTTCCTATATTTATTTGCTGTTTGTATTTCTTCATCTGAGAAGTGTCTACTCATTTTAAAGTCCATTTTTGGATTGGATCTTTAAATTTGGGAGGTCTAATTATTTTTTGAGTTCTTTATATATTCCAGATAGTAATCCTTTGAGGAAAAGCTGGCAAAAATTTTTTCCACACTGTGGGTTGTTGGAGTGTTTCTTGCTGTGCAAACCTTTTTAATAAGGTGAAATCTCAGATGTTCATTCTTCATGATATTTCCTGTGTAGTTGGGGTTTGTTGATAATGTCTTTGCCTACACCAATATCTTCAAGAGTTCTGCCAGTACTATGCTGTTTTTTATCACACTAGCCTTGCAGTATAACTTCAATTCAGGGGTTGTGATGTCCCCTCCCTTGCCTTTATTGCCCAGAGTTGCCTTTGCTATTCTAGATCTCTTCTGCTTCCAAATCAATTTTAGGATTTTTTTCTCTAATTCTCTGAGATATGCTGTTGGAATTTTGATCAGAATTGCGTTAAATCTGTATATCAGTTTTGGAGGTGGCCATTTTCACTATATTGATTCTTCCTACTCAAGAGCAAGGAAGATATTTCCATTTTTTATATACTCTTCAATCTCCTTTTTCAGGGTACTGTAATTTTCATGTAGACATCTTTTACTTCCTTCCACTAAATTGATTCCTAGGTGTTTCATTTTTTGGATAGTATTGTGAGAGGTGTTGTTTCCCTAATTTCTCATTCAGTGAGTTTGTTATTTATATAAAGGAAGGCTGTGGATTTTGGAGTGATGACTTAGTATCCAACTATGCTACTGAAGTTGTTTATTAAATCTAGAAGTTTTCTGGTGGTGTTTTGGAGGTCTTCTACGTAGAATGTCATGTCATCTGTGAATCGTAATAATTCAGTTTCTTTCTTTCCTATTGTTATTCTTTTTACTTCTTTATGTTGTCTAATTTCTCTGGTTAATGTGTCCAGAACTGTATTGAATAAGAGTGATTACAGTGGACATCCTTGTTTTGTTCCTGATTTTTTTTATTTTTCTCTTTTTGAGGCAGGGTCTCACTATGCAGGTCAGGCTGACCTTGAGCTTACTTTGTAGTCCAGGCTGGTCCTGAACTCCCAATAATCTTCCTGCTTCAGCTTCCTGAGTGCTGGGATTACAGGTGTGCACCACCATGCCCAGTTTGTTCCTGATTTCAGAGTAAAAGCTTTCAGTTTTTATCCATTTAGTATGATGTTGGCTGTTTGTTTATCATAGATGGCTTTTATCAAATTGAGATAAAGGCCATGTACTCCAATTTTCTTTATGGTTTCTTATCAGGAATGGGTATTGGACTTCATCAAATGTTTTTTCTACTTTCATTAAGATAATCATGAACATCATTTTTGTCCATGGCTCTGTTAATATGGTATATTACATTTATTGATTTGTGTATGTTGAACCATCCCTGCATCCTTGGGAAGAATCCTACTTGGTCATAGTGTATAATCTTCTTGATGCACTCTGTTTGCCAGTATGTTATTGAAGATTTTTGCATCTATGTTCATTAGGGAGATTGGCCTATAGTTCCTTCTTTGTTGGGTCTTCTCTGGTTTTGGTATCAGGGTGATGCTTCCTTCAGAAATGACTTTGGGAGTATTGCTTCCCTTTCCATTTCATTAGAGAGTTTGAAAATTAGCAGCCTTAGACCTTCTCTAAATTCCTTGTAGAATTCAGCAGTGAATCTGTCAGGACCTGGGATTTTCTTTGTTGGTAGGTTTTTAAGTATATCTTTAATATCATTCACTAAATTTTGGTTTATTTAAAATTTT
>NW_004955474.1:5617281-5653721 GCF_000276665.1 Chinchilla lanigera | reverse complement strand
TTTTTTGTCAGTTGGTAATTTCTTTCCATGTGCAAAAACTTTTCAATAAGATAAGATCCCAGTTGCTGATTCTTTAAAGTATTTCCCATGCAGTTTGGTTTTTGTTCATGAACTCTCTGCCTAGTCCTATGTCTTTGAGATTTTTAACCTACTTTCTCTTCCAGTAGATTTAGTGTTTCTGTTTTGATATTTAGATCTTTGATTCATATTGACTTTAGTTTAGCACATGGTGATAGGCCTGGGTCTAATTTTAGTGTTCAGCATGTGAAAAGCCAGTTTTTCCAGCACCATTTATTAAAGGGGCTACCTTTCCTCCAGTGAACATGTTTGGCCCCTTTGTCAAAGATAAGGTGACTGAGTATGTTTATAGCTGTGCCCACATTTTCTAATCTGTTCCGTTGAACTTCAGGTCTGTTTTTTTGCCAGTACCATGCTGATTTTATCACAGAAGCTTTGTAGTATGATTTCAAGTTAGGGATTGTGATGCCTCCTGCTTTTCCTTTGTTGTCCAGGATTGCTTTTGCTATTCTAGGCTTCTTCTGGTTCCAGTTGAATTTTAAGAATGTTTCCTCTAAATCTGTGAGGTATACTGATGGTATTTTAATTGGTATTGTGCTGAATCTGTACAACAATTTTGGGAGTATGGCCATTTTCACAATGTTGGTTCTTCCTATCCATGAGCAAGGAATACCTTTTCTATTTTCTGAAATTCTCTTTCTTTCTTTTTTCTGTTATACTTTTCACTGTAAAGATCTTTTATTTTTTTTGTTAGATTGATTCCTAAGTATTTAATTTTTTAGATGTTATTATGAAAGGTGTGGTTTCACTAATTTCTCCCTCAGTCCATTTGTTGTTTTTGTACAGGAAAACTATTGATTTTTGAGTGTTGACTTTTATATCCAGCTATTCTGCTGAATTTGGTTATTAAATCTATAAGGCTTTTGGTGAAGTTTTTGGAGTTTTCTGTTTGGAGTATTATGTCATCTGTGATTAATAATAATTTCATTTCTTCCTTTCCTATCCTTATTCCTCATATTTCTGTCTCTTGTCTAATTGCTTCAGCTAATATTTCCAGAACTATATCAAATAGGAGTGGTGACAGTGGACATCCTTGTCTTATTCTTGATTTTAAAGTGAAAGTTTTCAATTGTTGATCTTTAGAATGATGCTAGATGTTTGTTTGTCATAGATGGCTTTGATCAGATTGAAGTAAAGACTATTTATTCCTATTTTCTGTAGGGTTATCATAAATGAGTGTTGGACTGTATCAAAAGTTTTTCTGCATTAATTGAGATGATCATGTGATTTTTGTCTTTGGCTCTATTGACATGATGTATTACATTATTTGATTGTGTATATGGAACCATCTCTGCATTCCTGGGATGAATCCCACTTGGTCATGGTGTATAATCTTCTTGATGATTCGTTGGATTCTGTTTGCTAGTATTTTACTGAGAATTTTTGCATCTATATTCATTAGGGAGATTGGCCTGTAGTTCTCTTTTTGGTTGGGTCTTTCTCTGGTTTTGTTATCAGGGTAATGCTTGCCTCCAGGAATGAGTTGGGGAGAATTCCTTCCCTTTCAATTTCATTAAAGAGTTTTAGAGGAATTGGCATTAAATCTTTAAATATCTTGTAGAATTCAGCTGTGACTCCATCAGGACCTGGGTTCTGTGAAGGCTCCTGAAACTGTCTGGGTCTCTACCTGTCTCCCATGCTGCGGGGTGCGGGGGGGGGGGAGGTGCAGGCGCAGCTCACCAGTGTCCTGAAGCTGCCTGAGGTTCAGCTCCTGGAGGTTGTTTTCTTTTAAGGCTTGAGGTACTTCACTCCATGCTTTCCCAGACTTGTGGGTTTGTGTTGAGAAGTCAGCTATAATTCTGAGGGGCTTTCCTTTACAAGTGATTTGTTTCTCTAAGAATTTAATATTCTGTTCTTGTGTTGAATTTCTGGAATCATCACTATTATATGCCTTGCTGTAGACTTTTTTTTATCATAGCTAATTGAGATTCTATATGCTTCACTTACTGTATGTGAAATTCTTTTTCCCTGCCAGGGAGGTTTTCTGTCATGACACTTGTGAATAGGTTTTTTGTCATTTGAGGTATCTCCTGCTTTTTCACTAATGTCAATCAATCTTATGTTATTCTTCTTTGCATATCTAGCAGCGGCTGGATTGATTTCTCATGGCTCCCCCCTATTTTTAAGAAATCTTTCTTTTCATGATTGATAACAGTGTGAACATGGTTTCTAGTTTTTCTATGCTTATTTTTCTTTTCTGTTCTTGTTTTTGTTTCTTCCTTCTCTTTTCCTCCTGTGTTCCACACCAGTTTCTGAAAGTTTGTGTGATCTTTCTTTTCCTCCAGCCTTACTTCTAGTATTTCCCCTTTCTTCTATTTCTCTATTTTCCCCCCAGCCTTTTAAAAATATTCTCCCCTAAGGATAGCATTGGCCTATAGAGGGCTTATTTACTGTGTACAATTTTGTGATTGGTTTTTCATCTAGTTTTAGAACCACAAATCTAGCTCATATGGTTAAATGTGACAAATAAATGGTTACCTCAGTTTGTCATTTTGTAGGCTGTGTTTGATGCTGTTATTACTGCTGATTGTGTCACATTAACCAAAGTGACATAATTGTTCTAACCAGTTGTTCTTTGTTGTATACCAAGACTGAGATTGCCTAAGGGTCATAAAAATACTATACACCAGTACCAAAGAACCAGAGGCTGGGCAAAGTAGGCAGCAACTTCTCATTTTCAATAAATTGAAGGGGTGGGATCTTGCAACAGACTCAAAACCGAAAAACCAGTTACATCTGGAAGATAACTCTGACAAGTAGTCATTTCCTACTGGCTCTAAATACTAGCAAAAAAGCTACTCACCACAAGCAATTTACAAGCATCAACCCAGGTATTAAATTTTAAAATTTGAAAATGAGAAGACAGTTAAGCAAGATGCAACCCTAGATGTCCAGCTCACCAAAGGCTAACCCAGGGGGTTACAAGGTGGAACAGTTCAAAAGCCTGGATTCCCTGAAGTGGTAAGAGCAGAAGTAACAAAGCAAATGAACAAGGCTGTAGAAAAAATCAAATCAGATAACGACAGAGATGGTGACTGTAATAAAAGACATGTTTAGTAACTCTAGAGCAGATAGAAGTAAAAAAAATAGAGAAGCTCAGGAAAATGATGAAACCATGAGTGCTCAATATAGCATAGAAATGGAATCCATAAAACAGATTTAAACAGATATACAGGAGATCATTGCATGATATCATGAGTGTTAAAACAGTTAACATCTCTAACATTGTTTTATATGTGTAAAAACAGGGCTCATGTTAACTGATTTCTTGGGCAAATACCACTGATGAGACACAGAGCCAAGCCTTATATTTGAATATGTCCAGCTCTAGGCTATACTCCAAGGTGTGGCTCATAATTCACCAAAGACTAGGTTGAAAGTATTAGTAAGCATTTTTGCAATCAGGAAATTTAATGTTTAATAAGTATTTCTGGAAGATCAGTTATTTTGAGAATAATACTTCTAGAGGAAAAAAACCTCCTAACTTCTGTTAAAAGATGCTCCAAATTCATGGTCCTACTAGAAAAATGGAAAATAGTATAGGTCTTTTAAACAGAAAGTATCTAACATAGGGGATTGATTACACAGATGTTGGAGAGCTGAAGATGAATTAACATTAAGAACAGCTTTCCTTCTCTGAAGTGAAAGGCAACTCTTGCAGGAGATTCTGTTGGGCTTCCAGGACCACCAGATGACTTGAGGATGGACACCCTCAGCACTGCTCATCCCACCTAGGAGGGGCTGGTGATCTGAAACTCACACCTGTGACCCATGTTCATGACTCCCATACAGGTGCTGGGAGCCCTAAAGAAAGGACCAGAATTCCTGCCATTCAGTTCTATGGATAAATCTGCTGCCAACTGGAAGCCAGAATAGGGCCCCTTCTCTCCTGCTGTCTTTCATGCACCCCTTTAGTGTCTGCAATTGTCAGTTCCTAATAGCAGCCCTTAGCAAGGAGCTCTGGGAAAAATGGAATGCAGCCTCCAGAGCCAGCATTACAGGGCAGAGAGAAGAAGAATAAGAAATAGGCAAACTATCAACATAGATGCTTCACTTATTACTGACACTATTTGTTTACACTTACTGTGCCCCAAGCATTTACCTGCAAAGTTTCATTTAATTTTATAACCCTGCAAGGCAGGTGCTATTATCTCTATTTTACAGATTAGCAAATGAAAGTACCAAAGATACTTATGACTAGAATTAATTATTGTGAACATCATCAGTACAAATTTATAGATATGTCACCTATTCTTAGTCCAATATTCCCTTCATTATGCCTATACACTTCACACAAATCTTTTCTTCATTCCTTTCTGAGATAATTTTACAATTTGTGTTTTATTAATAACAAGTTCACATGAACACAGAATCTTTTAAAATCTTTCAATATCTTTCTGAATTCAGTATCATTACAGGACCATATTTTACAGCAAAACTGCATAAGCATAAATATTGGTTTATGCTCCAGTTCTAACCAGACCTATGTGTTTGCAAAATTATGTGATCTTTGGATGCCTCAATTTCCTCATCTGTATAGTGAAAGTAATAGAGTACTAATCTCACAAGGTATCTGTGAGGTTAAGTGTGTTAATGTGTGGAAAGTATTAGATTACACCTTGGTAATGTATGGTAGGTTTTTTTTTTTAGTAACTCACACCCAACTCCTAAACATACACTGTCAATTAATCAAATGATTTAAATTCTTTCATCAGAAAGTTGACCATCTTTAGATTTCTGGCCACCAGAGAGAACATTATCACCTCCCCTAGCACAGCAGACTTACTTTGACAGTGGCTTAGAACTTTTGTGGCCTTTTCATTCAGTTGGTAGCTTTGTCCTCTGCAAAGATGAAATGAGGATCCTGACATCTGTGTGTAATAGGTTGCTTACCTAAACTGTGGGATTGGTTTGTCATAGAAAGCCCAGCACCTGACCTGGCAGGTCTCAGCTTTCTCTTCTGATCACCTTTGTCATGGGCACAGGTGAGGATGGCCGGCCCCTCCCATGGCACGGTTTTTACACTCCCTTGCTCTGCATGGCTGGACACCCTGGCTGGTTCTTGAGTGGCTTCTGTCTCATCTTCGCATTCTTAGTCTCCAACAACCAACACTGTGTCAAGGCATCTGTAAGCGTCTTCCAGTTCCTGGTAAGGATGAGGGAATGAAGGTGGACAGAGACACATTCCAAAGGTAGCTCAGTGCTGGTGCTGAATTTATACTTCAGGCAGACCTGTGCATCTTCTGCCAGCTTTTATTTGTGAGACAAGGACTTCAAAGTGTAGCTGATACCTTCCTAGTGGAATAGAGATAGTGTCCTCCACAGGACAGTTGACATTTAAAATCAGACTAAGCAAAAAGACAAGGACAGAGGAGGTGCTTGTAAAGATGTGTAAATACAGTGGGAAGAGCCTGGCTTGTGTGCAAGTTGTGGCTGGATTAGTCTGTAATCTCCACACAGGCCCAAAAGGGATGAAATTATAGACCTGGCTCTTTCCTAGGACAATAAGAACAACTGGCCATATCACCCTACGTGATCCCTGACTTGATAAGGGATCCTGATCATCTTGCCCAAAGCTGGCCAGATACAGTGAGTGGTTGCATCTGTTCAGGTGATGAAATAGGTACTGCCTATAGTTCAGCCTTGGCTTGTGAATGTAAGATCTCTATTGACTGCTTCATTCAACAAATATTTACTGGATGCTCACTCTATTCAAATTTAATCTTTAACCTTGCTCTTATTTCTGTCCTTGTCAGTTCGCCTAGAAGCCCAGGGATCTTGTGCTGTCCCTGATCTTTTCACCAGCTTTGCAAGAACCATGTGCCCTGGTTGGGGCACATTCCACACTGCTTTTCTGTTGATCCGAGAGGGTGCCCCTCTTCACTCCTGAGCTCCTGGTCCCCAGAAGGTGCACTTCTTTCCCTTGTTCCTTCCATCTAGTGCTCGGCACTTTGGCAAGGGCTCCGTATGTGGATGTTAAATGAAGAAGACTTGAGAACTGATCATCTATTGACTTTGGCAAGTATTTTGCAAAATGAAATGTGTATTAGGAAACCTAGTGTGTTTTACAAAATTAAATAAATGTATCACAAGTTTAGCTCTTTTCCCCTCCTAACAGCAACCCTCAACTTAATCAAGGTGGACTGAGTCACAGAAAGGACAACAGTGGAGCTCTAGCTGGGTGCTAAGATTCCGTGCAGTGTGTGGTAGTGAAACACGGCATTGGACATCAGTGGCCTCGCATGCCAGAGCCTGATGCTGTATCACAGCTTGACTTCCTTTCTCTAATGGCGACTCCCTCTCATATTTCAAGCCAGACTAAGGAAAATATAAACATAACAATGAATTTATACTCACTGTACCTAGAGACTTTAGAAAAAGTCTAACAAACCCTTTCCATTGGGAACTGTTGCTATCCGAAGTTAAAATTGAAAAATCAACATCTTAAACATAGATGCAAAGTAAATGACCCTTCACTTTGTTAAAGAAAGTGCTCAAAGTGAACACCTAAATGAACTTATTCTGATGGCACAAAAGTTATTAAACCAGATAAAAGAAAAAGCAATGTGAGTCTGCTGCTCTTAGATTGGAATCCCTATTTACCTTAACGTTGTTTGTAACAACAAACACTTTGTTAATAATGAGACCGCAGGATTGAGCTCCTTTCCAGGAGATGAAACAATGAGACACACACTTGAAATATGTCAAGCTCTCTGCAGTGACCATCTGACCAGAAAAATGTGTCCCTGTAACGAGGAAGCCTGGCATCTGTCAAGATCTTCACTTCGGAACAGCACTGGCAGTAGCTGCAAAGATGGAGTGACAACTAAAAACATCTACAGTTAGCATCTGTCTAGCATTTGCAAAGAAGCATTCCTGGCCGAGCATTCTGTAGCTGTGACAGCCCTCCAGTTCATGGAAGACAGCTCCCCCGGCCCACTGTGCCTCCCTTCCTAAGGACAACCACCCTCAGCTCCTAATGCTACTTTCCAGACATATCTTGTCAACTTCATTACTATCCTTTGGCTTTTATTCCAAGGTACTCCAGTTTGTCTATAACGCTGTAAACATGTGACACTCAGAGCTCAGACAGTAAGTACAAATATGACTGACCACCAAATGGAGCAAATCTAAGCTCTTAGAGGTTCACAACATTCTTACTGCTTTAGATCCAGCCTGACATTTGGTAAGAATTCTTGTGACCTGCATCGGTTGACTTCACAGTTATTATGGTTTGGATTTAAAATGTCCCCCAAAAGTCTCACATTCAGAGCTAGAAACTGGTCAGAAGAGGTAGTCACAGGAATGTGAACAGGAAGGTGCATTCTTGTCCCTGGCTCCTCCCTTCTCTCTCTGCTTCCTGGCCAGCATAGGATGAGCACCTTTTCCTCCATGTCTCCCTCTGCCGTCCTGTTCCTGCCTTGGAGCCAGCTGGCCATGGATTGAAACTGTGAACCGAAATAAACCTCTCCTCCTTTATGCGCAGGGTTGGGGTACTTTGTTCCAGAGACAGGAGAATGACTAAGACAACAGTTAATGACTTATTGTAGTTGCATTTGTGAAGGTGTCTTTGCCTTCTCTGGGTTTCCAGATCTGCTCCGAAGCAGGAATTATATATCTCTGGCTTCACATTGCTCTGCATAATAGCCTGTATGCAATTGGAGCTTAATAAATGCTGAATCTTCAAACTGAGATTACTTAGGGTGTTGTATTTTCCTAAAGGGTTTTTTTAGAAAGCCACAAACAAAGGAATCACATGATTTAGCTTCTTTTATTGAGTAATAGGACTTTTTGCCAGCTTGAATTATTAATAAAAAAGGATTTATTGAATAATGTGCTACTAAAGATGAACCTTAGGTTTGAGTTAAAACCCCTAAGTGAAAAGAAGGCTGAAATTTTCCACGACAAAATAGAAGCTATGCATTTGCTTTTCTAGGGATGTGTCTGCACTTGGCTTTGGCCTCTTGAGTTTATAAGAATTCTGTCTCTGCATTTTTCTATAATGAGTTTCTAAATCAGCTGAGAAAATGCTCTCCTCACTTGTCTTCCTAGCGAGACCCTTTCTTAATGCAAAGTGACATAGTTCGGATTTTTAGGAATATAATAATTGGATACTAAAGAGAGACACACCTGCTGTGATATTTTGAGGGGAAATAGTCAAGGAAAAGAAACATTTGAATAACTGAGGAGAATCAAAGCATGAGTTAAGCTGTTTGCATGCATCCAAATGACAGGTGAGGGATACGGCCTGTGTCTCAGTCACAAACTGTGGACTGGTGATGGTAAAAGACCACACTAGGCCAGTGGTGGCGAACCCACGGCACACAAGAACCTGTGGAACCTGTGGAAGCTATAAAAGGTTTGCCATCACTGCTCGGCCCTCTCATGTAGCACCCTGACTAAGAACTTCCTTTCCAAACATGCTCAGCAGTGATGAGCTGGCCATCCTAGACATATGTGTATGTGTGTGTGTGTGTGTGTGTGTGTGTGTGTGTGTGTCTTCTGATTTTTAGAGTTGAGGTCACTGCTAAACCATTTGGGATGTGGGATTTTCCTTGACTTTCCATCCAGTGTGGTGGCACAGTAGTAAATCATCCCTGTTTCACCTACTGTCTGTCTGTCCTCTGTAGGCAGTCTGTCCCAGAGTCCAGTCATTTGTTAATCACAGCAAAGAGAGATCTTTTCTAGGTTAGTGTGAATAGGACCCAATTCGTTATGTCTACAGGCCCAAGATAAACTTCGTTATTATGTTTAAGGGCAGAGGCAGTTAGCGCCCATGGTGTGACTCGGAGAGAGATTGATATCAGAATACCAATAATGTCCAGCTCCCTTCTGGTCACCATAAGTAAATGTGCAATCTAAATTAAATAGTGTGTTATAATGCTTTCTCCTATCACCTTGAAACAAATAGCTTCCCATAAATCCTTTCCCTGTAGGAATTCTGAATTTCTTACTGAATAGAGAGTAGTTTAGCCTACAGGTAAAAATGCCACTCTCATTAATGCCGGCAGGTTAGTTGACAATAGCAGCAAATGTGGATATAGTTGGAAGTAGGTAGATACAGACCCTTTAGTTCATTGAGATTTGTTGGCCCTTTCTGTCATGTTTCTAACATGTCCTCTGTTAACATTAACATCTGCTGGTCATCTAGCTTGTCTCCATGAGGCATACTGCACTGAATCAGGGAATGCACCTGCTGTTCCCAAGACAAAGGAGGAAATAAATAGGTGTTTAACATCCCCTATTGGCTGTCTATGAAGCTTACAATTGGCTGGGTACTTTCCATATGTAATCTCAAGCCTCCAGCAATCATTTCCTCTCCAAATGTATGTAAACCCAAGCATTCCTGAAAGAGTTTTCACAAAGATTGATCTACACGTCTTTCAGGACAAAAATTTTGAGCTAATTCTAATATTATGTCTGGGGCTTAATGTCACTATTGCTTTTGATGGTCTTAAAACTATTTCCAAAGGTGAATTAGTTATTGGCCTGTAGCACCTCAATAGTAACTTTAACAAGACCCCTTGCTTATGGGACATTAGGAGCCAAAAAGAGATGGAGAAAATTTTATTATCAAGTGAAAACAGAGACAAACAGCAGTAATTATTATGTATAGTCTTCTTTAAATTATTTAGTAAATATTAGGTATTTATGTGTCAGTCAAAAGAGTGGCTTAAAATAAACTTCGCTTCTGCCTTCATGAAGCTTACAACAAGATATAAAGGAATGATCATTAAAAATAAAATCAAAGACATCTGGTTTATAACCCCATATTTGGCAATAGTCATCTTGGGCAAGTAGTTAAGTTTCTCTGGGCCTCGACTTCCACAACTATAAAATGAATGAACCGGACCATACCAGGGCTTAATTGGCTGTAATTCTATAGATTTAATTAGTCCCTTTATGAAAAATTATTTTGCCCATCTTATATTAAGTATCTTTAAGTTCTATGACCCCTTGATTTTATGAGGTCAGTGCTGAAGTACCTTCCTAGTGAAAACAGTCATCAGTTATAGATCATGTTTATCTGCCTTTTGAGAATTTCTACCAGAAAGTTGAAAAATTTGATTGGGAATCAGACAGCTCCTACAGCACTGACTCTCATGGTATCCTGTTATTCTTTGTCCAACATTGCATTTTAGCATTATTACACATGACTCCTTAGTTGATTTTAATTAAATAATTTATCCAGTCAATTAAAAATAATTTTGAGCATAGAATGTTAATTATCAAGAATACTGTACATGCCTCTTCTACTACTGTGTCTTTCTCTGACAACTTTCATAGTGTACAAAGATTTCCTTTGCAACTCATGTATTTTATCCATTATTTGATGATATTTCCTTAGTATGTGGTCTACTTCCTTTGAGTGACTCAATAATTTATGCATTATAATTGATAAATAATTCTTCATCCTTTTCACCTTCTTTCTTTAATCCATTTCCATTTGCCTTCCTCTCAACTTACCGTTTGTTCTTAGTTTCCTCGCCTATCCCTCACAATTCTCCTAAACAATGGTCTGCAGCTAGGAACTTCATTATCTGCTCACCTCTAGACCCAGGAGGCATATTTCCCAGTCCTTCCGATTCATTCAGGTTTGGTAAGCACTTTTCTACTTAGCTCATATTAATAGCTATTTTTACAAGGTCTTCATTACTTCCTAATTCTGCAAATTCCATTTCCTTATTTATCTTGCCAAAGACAGAGTTGAGAAAGGAGTTCATTATCTCAGCTGTTTTAGAGTCATTATTAATCTCATTCCTTTCCTTATTTGTTAATGGCTCTACATATGCTCAGCTATTTCTCTCCCTGGTACAGTTGTAAAACACCGTCCTCCTCCCTTTAATACATTCGGCCAGCGTGAGCTCATTATTCCTTTTGGCTGTCCTCCTCTTCCACTCTGGAGAATCCTGACAGAATCTTGTATCCACTGAGGCCAGACAAAGGAGCAAGGACAGATCCATGTTTAGGGACCACCTTACCAAAAATTTATAGATTTAACTATACATGTGAACATGCATTCTAAGATAAAACTGACAAAAGCTACAAACCTCTCAAAATCCAGAAAAATAATAATTTGTTATTGATAACTACCAGAAAACCTCTGTAATGTGTCTTTGTCTTGCAACATTTTGGCTGTTAATCTTTAGTCATCTCTTTAGACATGAATGATTTTGGAATATAGCAAATAAAAATATAGATATTTGGTTAAATTTGAATTTCAGATCATTAATGTATAATTTGCATCATTTTTACTCTGTGTCCCATAGAATATTTGAAAATACTATATTAAAAATATATTATTTTGCATGTTGTCTTATGTATGGAAACTAAAAAAACACGGAAAAGGAGATCAGAATGGTGGTTCCCAGAGACTTAGGAACAAAGAATGGGGGATGTTGGTAAAAGGGAACAATTATTTCAGTTCTAATAATAATTATTAGAGTTGATGGATATGTTAATTAGGCTGACTTAATCATTGCACATTATGTACATATACCAAAGCATTATTTTATGTCCCATAACTATATAATTATAAATTGCCACTGTCCAACAAAAGTTAATCTCAAAAAATTATTTGCTGTGTATCCGATATTCATATTTCAGTAGGCATGTTGTATTTTACCTTGTATCTCTGTTGGTAGCATTTTCTATGAAATAATATAAAAATAACTCAGTCTTTCTTTGGAGCAATTAGCCAAAGAATAGTTCATAAGAGTTCCTGCAGCCTCAAAAGCTAGTGCTGATTCTGTCATGCAAATCTTTAGGACTGCCAAATCTTTAGGACCGCCAAATATTTAGGAGTATCAAATTTATGAAAACCTCTATCAAGTTTCTTTCACATTTGAGCCATAATCATTGGAAGAATTATTCCAAAGCTGGCATCTAGCTTTGCTCAGATTCACCCTCACCTCTCTGCCCTTACTCAGGTCTTCCCAGTGCTGGCCCCATGGGATGCACCTACGTGGCCATGGGCATTTTGCCTCTGCACCTAATGTTCCTGAGACTGTTGACATGCTAAACACATCCCTCTGAATCCAGACCAAAAGTGTCCCTAGTTTATCTTTCCCAAGTCCACTCCCCAGGTATGCATGATCTCCCTTCTATCCATCTGGAGATAGACTGGAAAGATCCCCTGGTCTTGGATGATTGTCCAGAAGAGATATATTTAACAAAACATGTGACCTGGGAGAGCAGAGAGAAAGCATGGGGCCTTCTTTTGGGGTTGGAAGGCGTCTCAAGCAGGCAAAAGGTCCCAAAGTTTTGACTCTATTAGATTCATGGCAAGTCTGCTTTGTCAATGGTGTGTGCACCCATGTGGCAAGGGATGGGCTCCCCTTTCTCCTTCCAGTCTAATTCATTCTCAATTCTCTCTACTCATTCACTGCTTCTCTCTGTCTCTCCTGGCCGGCCACTTCTTCCCATTTGCCTTTCTCCTGAATACCCTGCTTATATTTCAGTATGGAACCTTACTTCGTCATGAAAAGAAACTACTGAACCTCAGTGATATTATCTTTGAAGTTTCTTCCAACTTCGCCACCTCCTGGACTTTAATACATCCTTTCAATGTTCCTAATGCACTAGATTCTTATTCTCCAAGTTGCACGTCTTTGAAACCTGACACTCTTCTGGGTCCCATGGAGCTATTCCTCACAATGCTCAGCTACAGTTGTTTCTTCTCAGGGACATTAATAGTCTTACACGCTCAGCAGCTTTGTGTTAGGTTCGCAGAATCTGTCCCAGGGGTTTCTTCTGTGGGACTCTTTCTGTTATCCTAGGTTTGACCCAGATCCATGCAGATCTTCAGGGTCAACTGTATAATGAATGTTATCAGAGTCTCAAGTCTCCTGATGTAGAACTGAGATTTCTGGATATGTGTGGTCTTTAGTCTGGGTTTCTAAATTAGGAATTCATGTGGGAACTCTCTGCCTTCAGAATTAGGACTTTATGGCAGATATTTCACACCCCTGGGTCAATACCCTCCACTTCCCTCTCTGCATTGTTTTTCCTTCTGTTGCTGCATATTATGTACTTTCTAAGATCCCATTGTGAATACACTTTTTCTTAAATGCAGGCATATTTCTAAAAGCTAAGGCCACTGTCAGCTTTATTTTTTTTTAAGCCAGATGAGGGATTGCTATAGACATTCCACCTGGTCATCTGCTTGGAAGGAGCTTTCATTTCCTGACAAGCCATACAGAATTAGTGAGGAATAAAAGTTGAATTGATTAGAACACTTCTATACTGTTGCTATTAATAATTGCTTCTATTCACAGAACATTTACTACATGTTGAACATAGGAACATCATGTCATTTACAAATGCTATCTACTTTAATCCTCACAACATCCTACTGGAGGAGAAGTTATTATCCCTACTGTGTTTACAAGGAAACTGAGGCTGTCTAAACTCAGAGCTGTCTGATTTTAAAGTTTGTGCTCTAATCACCAAGTAATATTCTATAGAAGTGTTTCCAGAGGCAATTTCTGTCCTCTATGAAGGACTTGACTTGGAGCAGATCCTGTTTTAAGAAGAAATGCTTTTGTGGGAGGTAGAATTCAAGGTAATAGATGCTCCAGCCCCTTGTTGCCATTTGTCCCATATCTTCCTTTTCCTGGGATAGCAACTCTGCATTTGCCTTATTTTTCACTCCTCCACTTAGTGATTTGCCTGTCCTAAACTTGTGAAGGGATGACAGCTGGCCTAGAGATGTTTGTAGCCATGAAAGCCTCAGCCATCTGCCTGCTCCATGGAAGAACTCCTTCTGAAGCAAGACACAGACATGCCATGGGGATAGAGAAAGAAGGGGGCTCTAGGTATGATGACATGTGAGTGTGTGCCTCCTAAGGAAGCTCCATCCCAGCACTTCCTAGCTGCATGAGTCAATCAGTTCCCTCCTTGCTGGTGTTTTCTTATTTGTTTATAGGAGTTTAGAAACCAAGATGAAACCAGCAGGAAAATCATGCAGGTCCAAAAGATGCAAAATAGACAACTGAGTGTTGAAACAAACTGATCTTTGGGAAAATTATTCCATTATAATTGTGTGATTCTAAGGCCAGAGCCCAGGCTTGGAGCAGAGGCTTCCTTCTGAAAGGAGTGTTTCCGCAGATTGTTAACCATCTGTCTCCCTAGTAGACCAGCTCCAGGCAGAACTCAAGTGGTCTGGGTTTATTGGGAGAAAGGGTAGAGGAATGCTTTTCTCCTTCCTCTGTGGTCCACAGGATCAGGGTTGAAGGGGGCTGGATTCTAGACCAGACAAAGCTTGGAGCATGTTTATTCCTTGATTTGGATTTGGGTTCTCCACAGAGGGAAGATTAAAGGCACATTAGTTGGGGGCTGGGGCTTTAGCTCAGCAGCATAGCGCCTGCCTGGCAAGCACAAGGTCATCAGTTGAATTCCCAGTACTGGAAAAAAAAACCAAAAAAAAAAAAAAAATGGCACATTAGTCAGTGTTCTGTCACTGTGACAAAATCCCTAAGAAAATCAGCTGAAAAGGACAAAAGGTTTATTATGGCTGATGCTTTCAGAGCTTTCAGGCTTCCTGCGGGATGTGCTGAGCCTGAACATCATGAGCTTGCATGGTAGAACAAAACAGATGGGAAGTGAAAGAGAAAGACTAAGTGCTGGGGTCCCATTATGGTTTAGATCATGTCCCCCACATGCTTCACGTGTCAGAGGTGGGCTTTTGGCAGGTAGTGGAGCATGGGGCTTCTCTGCTTGTCAGTGGGTTGATCCTTTGATGACTGATAGCTGAATGTGCTGTTAGGGACTTGGTTAAAAGAGGTGTGTCCCTTGGGGTGAGCCTTTAGGAGTTTTTCTCCCTCTGCATGACTCCTCCCTTCCCTCTCTGCCCCTGGTTGCCATGGGTTGAGCAGTTCTCTCCAGCCATTCCCTTCTGTCATGCTCTTCCAGCCTGCCTTTCTGCTTTCAAGTGAGCCCACTGTGGATTACCAGGAAAGCTGCCCAATATGGGTCCCAGTACATATTTCTGGGGATGCCCCATAGATCTATGCCTTCCATGTAGGCCTTGCTGCCTAAAGATCCCACTACCTCCCAGTAGCATCACCTGAGGAGCAAGCTTTTGACACATGCGCTTTTGAGTGCTGTTTAAAATCTAGACAATAACAACGGACCAGGTGAGAGACAGCCCCGTGGGAAGTCAGTGGCTGTCACCAGCAGGAGACAGTGCACCAAAAGGGGGCGCTGTCACTATGCCTACCCAGCAGAGGCAGCCCTGATGGCCCAAAGGGAGAAAGAGGAGAGTGGAAAAGATGAGCTCCTGATTAGAGGCTTCTGGAAAGCATAGAAATAGTGAGGGTGTATTTGGAGGGCAGGTATTTTCTGGAGATTAAGTAGAGGTTTTGGGAAAAAATAAAGATGAGCCCATCTTGTACAGAAGCACTGGTAGAGACAAGAGCCTTTAGGTTTTAAATAGATGTGATCTTCAGTGCTAGTTTCTGAAGGTTGTTGTTAATTGGATTTCCAGAGACCTGCCAAAAGGGAGTTCTCGTCTAAGAAGAGTGCACTGTCCCCTTCTGTACCAACCCTCTATTAAACTGACTATCCAATGGAATGGTGCCAGGAAATTACTGGTTTTAATACCATCTCCTCTTGGTTGTAGTTGTCATCATAGGCCATAGTTTATGTACTTTAATTAAAATGGAGATGATGTTCTTTAAACTTGAACTCTGAGGTGCCTCGTGCAGCTGGCACTATTTTTTTTTTCAAGGAAGTAAATAAAACTGACATTTTCATTCTTAGTGTATCTAGCTCAGACTACATTTCCAAATCAAATCCCTGCCTAAAAAGTAGAACTCATCAGCACATTAATTCCTGGCATATCCCAATAATGATCACACACAGTGTTTGGATACCACTTTAATATTTACTGAGCGTTTGCAGGTCCGTTCATCTTTTTGTTCATCAGCAGCCCAGTGAAGCGTATAGGGCAGGGATTATTGTTATTCCCAGTCTGCGGATGACACAATTAGGGTTAATGAAGTGAAGTGCCTGGCCTAAGCTCACACAGATGGTAAATGGTGTTTCTGTGTCCTCTGAGTCAGCATTCTACTCTCACTCCATTGGGCTTTCTTACCTCTTACCTATATTTTATGGTGGTTCTTGTCCCTTACGAGGATCCGTGAACTTTCTTCCACTGAGGCTGGAAACACCTTCGAGCAGGCCAAGACCTTGCCCTTAGATTTCCTGTCTGCTCACCAGAGTGAGTGTGGAACTGGGGAACTGGACATAGGCAGGGCGAGGAGGGCTGTATTCTCTTCGTGCTCTGTTACATGGAGAAAAAAATTTGCCTTCTCAAGGACAAATTTCCCCTTATGCAAAATAAATTACTAAATGATATTTAATTTCCTTCTAGCCCACACATAAAACATTTTTCTTCTTGCCAACTTCATTTGCAAAATCCACATCTTTCATATTATCTTTGAGAATTTCACTCTATGCAATTTACTTGCAATAAATACTCTTACCTGGCTTCTACTTTCTATTTTTGGAGAAATAAAATTAGATCTGATATAAACGCTTCTAATCATCTTCATATAAAATCCTAGCATATGTCTCTGTCTTGAAAGCTTTCAGGACAGTCTAACTATACAAGATTAATATCCTTATATCCCTCCAGTAACCAATTATATGTAACATTTTGGGTACTATGGCTTATTTATCATGATATTTTGCATCAGATTTGTAAACGATTGAGAGAAATTTACACTTCTAAGATATGTTCTATTTATTAGAATCATGTATCACCACAGATCTGTGAAGGCCAACCATAATGCCTTTTTGAAAAACCCTTATGGGCACAAAATTATATGAAAATATAGCTGCAGATATTGAGACACCATTAAAGGTCAACCACATTTTATTTCCACAATCTCTCAGTCAATTTTTTTTTGTGTTACTTTCAATCTTTACCATTATGCATACATATTGAAACAGGGTTTTATAGATTAGAGGAATAACATGAGTTAACATTTTCAAGGGCCTATCATGAACTAAGTATGAATGACACCTCAATTCAATCTTTTAATAACCTTGTAAGTTCACTCACTGTACAGATGAAGAAACTGAGTCTTAGGGAGGTTGAATAACTTACAATCACACAGCCTGAGGGTATTGAAACTGAGATCTGAATCTGGCGGTCTCTGTTCTCTGCAGTTTATCATTTGCCTACTTTATGAGCCTTGGTATAATAAAGACAACTTTGAGGCTGGCAGTCCTAGAATACAAAGGCAACAAAAGCAGTCCCTAGGTTGATAGGAAACTTATGTGGATACTGGAACCAGATTGACATGTGTGCATGCATCTTGAGACACAGGTTTATTGCACCTGGGGAGATATTTGCAGTTCCATAAGTGGATGGTGCCACTCAAACAGTTTGCACACTAGCTAGGGGGAAATTCACCATATCTTCTCATGCTGTTTGAGTCTCTATTTTAACACACACTTGTGATCATGGACTCTACGCCCGTCTTCCCTGGCATACTGTCTACCGCGGATGCCTTTACATTCCTTGTTTCCAGTACAGTGTGGTTCATGAAATACGCATTTAATAAAAAAAAATTGAATGAAGAAATCAGTTAATTAAGTGAGAACTGTGAGGAAATGGGAGATGCAAGACATAGAAAGAAAGGCTGAAGAAAACTCCCTCCCACATCCAAGAGCACCCAAGTGACAAAGTAGGAGTGGATGGATGGGAGCAGCAGGAGCTGAATGTGGTTGGACCAGGTGGGTACACAAGGAGGTGACTGTAGTTGCCATGGATGCAGATACAGTGTCAGGTGTTCTCAGGGGCATCGGGTCTGGAGAGATGGAGCAACATATGTAAGAATGACAGGCAAACCCGAATCCATGGTAGAGCTCAGCAGGGGAGCAGAGAAAAATTGAACGTGGGACCTCTCTACAACCCTTGCTGATGGGAGCAGAAGCTGTGGCTGGGCGCACTCTGCGTGCCGGCAGTATTCACACCTTATTCCCTTGCATGGTACTGTCTGCGGTCTTGGAATTAAATGTAATTCACTGTTTTTTAAAGTTTGTCTATTTATAACTAAAAAAATCTTCCTTTTGCTTTGTGAATCTTTCATATTAGTATTTAATGGTATATTTGTTTATAAAACCTTTTACTCCATGTCTAGAAATATATATTGACCTATGTCTTATATGACTTCTACTGGTCGGAGGTGGATAATTATATATCAACTATGACCTTTCGGTTCATCTAAGCTAATGTTCATTTTGTGGATGCAGAAACTTAAGTCTATGGGATTTAACGTACTCATACATTTAGTGTAAATTTGCATCAACACAAGAAGTAGAACCCATGAGTGTTTCTTTTAACTCAGTGTTTTTCCCATTCTTCTATGTTTCCAAGACCACTGGAAGCATAGTCATAACAATGCTATGTTGTGCCATGATCAACCATGATCTCCTATTTTATTTATACTTTCAAATTTTCACGGGACAACAGAATATAAAAATAAAATTATGCCTATTATTTTTCACCTCTCACTTTCCACACCTCGCAGTGTGGAAGAAGAAGGAAAGAGATGAGGTATTATTAAATTAAACTTTTATTATTATAGAATTGCTCCTGTGCATGCTTTGCAAAGTTAAAGAAATTCAGAAAAAAACTTTGATATAGTGGAAATGATGCAGAGCTTCACCATACAAGATGGTAAGAGTTCAACAATGGTTCTTGTACTGTACATTGTTGTTTTCAGATCAGTCATCATTTCCAATATTTGTTTTTTTTTTGTTACTTGTTGCTGTCTTTGGTTGTTTGGTCAATCTTATATTCTTATGTCTGGTGGACTGAGCAACTTCGTTGAAGACAACAGTATGTGATATAGCAACCATTGTTAATTCCTATCATTTTGTTTTGAGGTCATGTATTGTTTGTGCTGTTTTTGTGTTGTTTTGATTTTGTCTTCATTGTTGTTTTATTAGTTTTTAATTTTTAAAATAAAAAATTGAAAAAAATAAAAAGATCTTTAAAATAAAAAAAAAAACTTTAATATATTGACATTGGCCACTGGTTGATGAACAGCAATGGCTTCACTTGCAGATGAAGGAACAGAGAAATTATTACTATTTTAACTACTCTGCCAACAGAAAATATTACCTTCTAATTTTTAGTGTATTCCATTTTGTTTACAGTTGCAGTCTAAGTGCTTAGAAGAACAACTGGTATATAGCAAGCTTTCCAGAAATATTTATGGAAAATTTGTTAAACATCTTTTTAAAAAGTGGTGACCTGGTGGCCTTCAGGGGAATCTCTCTCCTATGATGCTGTGTGTGACACTCTTTGACAACTCTGCTTTTCATTAGGATAGAAATTCAACTTTTTTGAATCACTCACTTCAAGGATTTTATCTCTAAAAATTCCATTTGTAACAGAAATGCATGGGCTCCAAGAGTCATGTTTCTTCTCAGGCAGCTTCTCATCTGCACTCATGCTACCTTGTCACAGTACATAAAGGGCCCAGTGTTTGGACTTCATGCAGCGTAGTGTGTGCATTTAAGTAAACATGGGAGAAAGGCTTGCTATTTGAATAGCTGGGAAACTACATTTAAAATTAACTTTATCTCCAAACACTGGGCTTCAGAAAACCAAGTCATGAAACTCTGGCACTGGGGAAAAGGGAAATAGACAGTAATTTATTTCCTTAACTAGATTTCATTAAATGTGACTGTTTCCTCTCTGCTTCCACTTGTAATTGACTTTTTAGTTATCGTCAATGGGCTCATTTGGATTTTTTCCCCCTCTGGACCTTTAGCTGTACATTTCCTTTTTGTCTTGAATTTTTGGTAAAATAGTTTTTTGTTGGGACAATAAAATGACTGAAAATATATTTTATGAAAGGAGATGTGAGGTCAGTACAGTACTTCAATGTGAGGTCAAAAGAAAATGTTGAATGGACCCGTGGAAAAAAACACACACAGAAGTGATACATATCTTCCACTGGTCAGGTCAGCCTCATATTAACTGATGCTGGTCATCACACGTGTGGTGTGATCCATAAATGCAGGAATGTCATGCCAGTGCCACCCATGGAAAGGCAGGGGTCTTCAGTACAAGCAAGTGTCACACTAAACCCTAGTAACACTGTGTGACGAGTTTCATCTTGTTCAGGGTAGTCAGCCACTTGTGAGCTATGACTGAAAAGGGGTGTGTTCAAAAGTGTGCCATAAATAATGGACCGCAAACAACACATTAAAGTGAAATTTTGTTGATTTCGCTGGAGTTTCACAGTCACGCCACTTCTGATTCCAGCTCTTTAAGAAATGTCATCCTATGACAGAGTTATGATCCTGACATCAGGTTTCAGAGTTCTCAGTGGAAATCACCCATTCTCCTAGTGCAAAAACTTTGTGTTGGTCAATACCGGCATCAAGATGATGACAATTATATTTTTGACCTTGATGGAATTGTGTGAGAGGTAATGGTGGGTTTGGGCTGATCCTTCATCACCCATCACCCTGATAACTACAAGACATGATGGTCTCATGAGACTTGATGGTCTCATGCAATAGATGATCAGACCTGCAGCAGGGTGGAGTTCACCTGATCAAGCTTGGGATTCTCACTCAGAATTACAGTTGTTTTTGTTTGAACTTCCTAGTTACTTCTTCTGCCCACTTGGAGGTAGATTTTCCCCTGGAAAACTCTATATTTGCTTTTCCTCCAATGGATAAGTGGAAACCAACCACCTGTCTTTCAGTCCCTAGTTGAATTTGTAGGAAGAAAAATGTTATTTGTCCAGTGTGGATCACCATGCACGTCTGTCTGACTCATTAGTAGGAATGGCATTGCTATAGGCATTGAGGACACTGATGGTAGCCAGTAGGCAACTTTCAGGTAAAGCAGTAGCTACTACATAGCTCTGAACCAGTCACCCTCCCAGGTGGCTCCTCAAAGGGTGGTGGTGAAACCATCATGGAAAACCTTAACATTTAAATGGCACTGTACAAACTACTGTCATGCTAATTTAATGAGGAGAGAGTTAGGGGAGGCTATAAAACACTTTTATAAATATCTCTAAATATTGGCATATATATTTGAAGGAATTTCTCTCTACAACATTTGTATTCTCATTTAATGAATTATAATACTATTTTTAGGAAAAAGAAACAATAAAGCAGTGACCAAACAGCAAAGGAAGACAATACAGTAAATAAACAAAAAGATATCTAATATCTACCTAGAGAAGGAGGGTAGACTGAAAAGCACACTGAGCAATGAATGAAAGGAGATGCAAATGTAGCCACAGAACCTACAAACGGAAAAGATTAGAGAGTAAACAATGTTGGGAATTTGGAAAATGAAGAGGAAGTTTCTCTCCCAGAGCAATGTACTTGAACTCTGGAGCTGCCTGAGGTAGGGATCCCACTGAGCACAGGGCTTGGGAATTCCAGTGAGAAGAGTCAATCTAAAGATTGCAGGAGGAAGAAGAGAAACACAGGTGGAAGGGCAAAGCAGAAGAACGAACACAGGAAGGCCTGGGAGCAAATGCTGCTGCTGCTGAGCTGCAGGGACGGAGACCAGCAGGTGTCACGGATGGAGACAGAAGCCAAGTGAGAAGCCGAGGAAAAGCTGCTCTGGCATTTCCTGGGCTCAGAGCCCAGGAGACACTGTCCAAGCTGGTGGATCAGGTGGCTAACAGGGAGGAAATTCTCACTTGATGCCAATGGAAATAGGTTCAAGTCCAAAAGAGCAAAGGATCCAACCTTTCAAAGGCATGAAATAGAGTCCAGCCCAAGCTGGAAGCTGAAATAGAAAACCCTAAGGTTAGGCTCCCAAGGGAGGGTCTGTGGACAGGAAAAGGGAGTAACTAACTATAGGGGATTCCTGGAAGAAGTCCATCAGCACTGAAGTCTAATAGTATCCCAAATCTCCAAAGGTCCTGTAGTGGAGATCTGCGTGTAGCTTTTAGTTCCTCCTCTGAATTTACAGTCAGAGGTGGCAGGAACACTACAGTTGCACCATCCGGTCCCACTTGTCCTGTGTGCTTACTTAGCTTCCAGTTTAATCAATTCAAGCTACTGCAAATTAAATTCTAGTGTTTTCAATACTTGATAGCCTGTGAAAGCGTCAGTTGGACAGCACACATATGGAATAATTCTATCTTTGCAGAAAATCTTAGTAAACAGCACTGCTCTTGGAGAAGAAAACAAAAAAGATGCAGAGAAACCCTGAAGGGTTTTATCTGGGAGGGGAAAAATGCTTCCTGCTGATTCCTGTGAGGATTCCTAAGATAAAGGACTTTTTCAGGATAGACAATCCTTCAGTTTTATAGCTGCTACATCTTGTCACAATACCCCGACGGCCTTGGGTTCCCTCTGTCTTTTTGGATTCCCTCTGTCTTTTTTCTCTCCTACCCTTTTTAATATTCTCCACTACAAAAAGCAATGGGACAGACAAAATAAACAGAAGAAGAAACTGCACAGTCACAGCGGTGGGGCACCTTTGAGGACATGTGCAGCGCCATTGAGGGCTGTCTGCGGCACCCTCAAAGACCCGTGAACACCTGCAGGGCTGCCTCATGGGTCCTTGGGGATCAGAAACATGACTTTCAAAAGCTTAGGGTTCTGCCAGTTGTGCTCCTGGTGTCACAGGTTTCATGCAGCTCCACAGTGCAGTTGACTGTCCTGGTTATAATCATTTAATCAGCAGGACAGCTCATCACGTCTTACCAAGAGTCACCAGTCACCAGGACAGAGAACACCCACACATGTGAAATGCAGGCTGGCCTGTGGTTACAGAAACAGGGACGAGAAGAATTACTAGGAAAAAAAAAATAATATTTTCACTGACAGTTGAGGGCAGTTAGTTTCCCAGGGAGAAGTGCCGGTGGTGAAGGGCTTTACACAGGGAAGCTTTTGTCATTTTATGGATGTTCATCTGTCAACTGTCAGCATTTTTCAAAGGGGCCCTGGCCATAATGTTTTCCTCTGTACCTTTCCCATCATGGTGGCCCAAATTTCCCTGATGAAACATTCGTCTTTCTGTTTGCCCAGTCTGGTCTCTTACAATGAGCAGAGAAGTAGTCGTGGTTCTGCAGCTGCTCAAGTGAGGAACAGGGCTGGCAGCCTGGAGGGAGGGCCGGCCTGAGTTGGAAGAATGGGCTTCACATCTCTAAGGAAGCACTTCTGCCCATGGAGGAGTTTTTTGTCTGTACTGTTGTTCCCCAGGGAAAAAAAAGAGTTGAGCCAAGTGTGAGGTTGGCTGGACAGAAGCAGAGGCCCTGACAAGGCTTGTAAATCCTAACACACACCTATCCCAGTGCTCTGAGGGCCCTGCACCCATGTGACAATGACAGCGTCATGCTTGGGAGCCCCACGGGAATATTCAATAAAATTGCCTGGGCTGTGAGAGTACGTAAAAATCACCCAGTAGTCACACATCCTGAGTCACACTTTTCTATGTTCTATGGCAGAGCAAAGAAGTTCGTGGAAAGTAATGGTAAACCATGCTCATCGGACTCTTGCATTCTCAATGTATCTGTCAGAAAGTCCCTTCAGCTTTCTAAGCTTTTATTTCCTCCACTATCAAATAGAAATGATGAAAATATCCACCTTAATGTTGTTTGGAGATAAGTGAGGTGGCACAGTTAGAGTCTGGAGAAATTCAGGCGGGTCTTCACCCTAGTCTGTACTCACTTTTCCTCTGTGCCATAGTCTTGCTCAGTGCCATTTCTCAGGGGTTTGACTTCCCCAGGTTCTCCTGTTCTTCAGTTCCAGACTCCTCAAGTGTGGTGGGCTGGCCTCCGACACGGTGAGGTGCCTTCTGGCCCACAAGGCTGTGGCAGGTAACCAGAAAGGCCGAACATTTCCGTCTCTACTTCTTTACTTCTCTTGTCAATTGTCTGCTGATGTCCTTGGCCCATTTCTTAATGAGTTTTTTTTTTTTTTTAAATTCTAGTTTCTGAGAACTTTTATGTGACAGACTATCAGAGCTTTATCTTCCATTATTCTGTTTCCTCCCACTTTCCCATTTATCTTCTAGAGTTTTTTTGAGGCAAACTTCTTCATCCCGTCCTGATCTGTGCCTTTGTAGCTTCTTGTATGTATGGCATAAAGTCCTTTGTTAATCCAAGATCTGAAACATGGCTAACTTTTCACCTTGTTTGTTAAAAACATACTTATCCAGCTGGCATTTAATCTGGCTTTCTAGCACCCAGATTGTTTTGATGTAAGTGAATATGCTGCTGTGTGTTTTGAGGGGTCAAAAGCCAGACCCTTGCACCCCCATATTCCAGACCACTGGGCTGTAGGCAAAGGCTTGGGTATGGCCAGCTGGCACAGTGTCCAGTGGAGTCAGTGACACAGAACAACACAAACAGTTCCAGATGCACTTCATGCCTATGGCTCTAACAAGGGCTTAGGGGTGTCTCTGTGGCATTGGGTAATCAGGGTCAGGGGTTGTAGGCCAACTGCATATGTTCCGTGACAGGCCCTAACTGGCCAAGAGAATGCCCAGTGCACATTAGAGTGTGGCATACCTTCAGGCACTCACGGGCCTTTGGATGGATACCTTGGCAGGTAGTTTTTGTGTGAGGACAGCAGCATCTTGTCTCTGGGTGATGCAGTGCACACCAGAGCAGCTCGTGTTATGATTTCTATCTGTGTGTGCCCAGTCACAGGTAGGACCCTTGGCAGGTGATTGGATCCTAGAAGCACTATAGCTGACCGGCTGTTAGGGGTTTAGTTGGAAGAGGTTAGTCTTTGTGGGCACAACTTGGAAGGTTATGTTTCTCTTCCCAGCTTTTCCCTTCTCCCTCTGCTTCTTGTCCACCATACCATGAGCAGCTCTTCCCCATCAGGCCCTTCTGCCATGCCTTCCTGCTTTGGAGTCAGCTGACTATGGAGCAAAATGTGAGCCAAAATATACCCCTTCTTCCTTAAGCTGTGTGTGTCAGGTATTTTGTCCCAGTGACTGGGAAGTAACTAAGACATCTGGGCAAGCAAGGTGTGGGCTGGTCCTAAATTTTGACTCAGAATTATGCCCTCATTCAAATACTTTTGGGCAGTGAAGGACCTTCTTAACCATAACAGGTGAGAGTTAAGAGAGATTCATGAGTTTCTGAAGAAATTCATGAGTTTCTGAAGAAATTCTTCTATTTCTTCTCAGCTTATGTTATCTAGAATTCTTAGAAACCAGGAACCTAGATTGGTATATTGGTGATCCATGCTCATTTATATATCTATGTGTAATTTATTTACAGTAATGTGACTAACATTAACCCATAGACATAAGAACATTTTTTTTTACTATATTTCTCTTGCCCTTTCAAATACTATCTTTATAAAAAGTTTTTTCTGTTTTGATACTTTGAGGAATACTCTTCCTGGCCCATTCCTCTAGATAGTCTTACTTCAACAGGTCCTTCTTTTCCAGCCCATCTTTGGGAGGCCCAGCGTAGGAGCCCACATCTGAGACTAGACAGGAGGACAGGTGATATGGATGGATGCATGAGAGAAAGAAAACTGAGGCTGTTCCTGCCGAACAGTCTCCACTTTTCTTGAAAAATAAGAAGCCAGATCCAGAATAACCAGCAACTGACTTCTAAACCCACCCTAGCCTTTCTAGGACACCTGCAGGGGCCACCTTGAGTGTCAATCCATAGAGCCCAAGGACTGTCCCTTTCTTTTATTCCAGCCTGGCAGAAGATCTGTAGTTTCTTAGTCCACAAACAAGTAAGGCAGTTCCCCAGGGGAGTGTCTGAGTGACTTAACATTTGTATTCATATGCAGCAAATTTTGAAATAGACAAGAAGCATGCTGAAGCTCCCTGTCAATGTGCTGTCATGTTAACTTTTAGCAAACTGAGTGACAAGAGGCATGGAACAAAGGTCATGTCATGTTGTGGGGTGCAGCTTCCTTGGCTTTTTGTCTTGGCTATGAGTGAGCCATAGTGGAAAAGCTCTGTGTGTTTGGAGCCACAGAGCCTGTGAAACATCTCTACTGCTCTGTTGCCCCAAAGATATGAACATGATTTTCCGAAAAGGAAAATAGATAAGAAGGAAGAGAACCATGTGGAAAAACACTACTACAAACTTCCATCTAAATAGATGGGTGGTCTCTTGAGCATGCACACCTGGGCAGCAGGGTGGAGCATGAGGAATATTTTCTCCAGAGGACAAGGTCTGCTTTGATGGGGCTCAGTAACTTCCCTGCTTTCCTGAGCCATGGTTTTCTCTCCTGTACAGTAAGTTCATTCTAAATTTCAATCCAGGTCTTGAGGGTGACTTAGACTGGTCTGGGATGTGACTGCTACATAAATGTTAGCTATTCCTCCATGCATGACACTCAGAGGGCTGGAGGTCTGGTCTACCCTGCAGTCCCATTCCATAGGCAGGAACTAGCTGTGGTCTAAGCACTATGAGCTCCAAGGAAACTGTGACACTTGAGTCTCATAAACACCTTGCTATGTGACCCACTGAGAGTAGGAGACCTTTTCAAAGGGAAGAGCTAGGATCTATCTTCCCAGGGTTGGCAGATTGTAACATGGAATTTTTATGTGCAGATGGCAAAATTTTAGACATACAGACTGGGTGTGGCCTCAGATAGACAATAGATCTTGGTATCTAGCTTTGCCAGAAAAAGCTAAAGATCAATTCTTCCAAAACCAAGGTCACTATAATTGGCAGATTCACCTCAGTTTCAACCTAATAATCTTTTGTAGCAACTCCCTGTATTTAGAAAAGCAAGGCTGAATTGTGTTGCTTGAAATTGGAAGTGGCATGAATGCTTTCTTTTTTAGTGAGTAAGGTAACAAAAATATGTTCTTTAAACTGTCCAGTTAAAATTCTTACCACCTACTCTATTGCAGAAGGCATTGACATCTTCATTAGTGGGTCTGTGCAGTCAGGTAGTTTTAAAGAATCACTTGCTGAAGAGAACCTTGCGCATCTATTCACCCTCAGAGGGAGATGAGATGATCTTTACCCAAAGCTGTTTAACTTTTGTTCATTCTATCCCCAGGTTAGTTGGGGTTAAAAACGTATAGCTTGGTGCTTAACTTGCACACGAAATCGCTACCCTTTGAAGACTTGTTAGGTAATATATTCTCAAAATCATTGTCAACCAGTGACTATTTAAGTCTCTTGAGTGCGAAAATATTGTCCTCTATATCTGAATGTCAGGTTAGCTCAAGTCCACTCTCATCTCTTCCCCTGACCACAGTTCTAACCTGAGCCACTGAAGGCGTTTGCATCACAAGAGTCTTCTAACTCTCCTCTCTGTTCATTTGTAGCCTAACTCTTCTAGTCTCCATATCTTGACCTAGGCAATTTTTTAAAAAATATAAATCTGATTAGGCTGCTCCCTTGTTTAAAGTCTTCAATGACTTGTAACTATTCTCAGGTTAAAATGGAAAATTTTTATCTTGTCCTATGAGGTCCAGCAACCTCTGCCTTCTGTCGCTTGCCAGACTGGTCTTGCTCTCTAGCAAAATCTCTCCCCTCAGAGGTTTCTGTCACAGATCTGCAGTCTGCTCTTGGTCTTGCTGACTGCTTCTCCACCCTCCACTCCCACTCCCTCCACTCCTATTACCCCCCTCTCTTTCTCCTGGTATCACACCTCCACCCATAGCTGGATAAATCTCACTCACTGTCTCCTTCCATTTTGTCATTGGCTTTCTAGATATTCTCATTAGTCTACTCTTAAGAGCTGATACGTGCATTTCAGATTTTGAGACTAATATACATCTATCATTCTCCTCTTCAAATAAAGACAGATGCATAGACTATCTCCAGAGCATGGCATTGTGCTCTGTACATAACAGACATTCAATAAATGTGAAGGGAGACAATAATTGTCAAGGCCTCATAATACTTCCATTCTTCTAGGTTCTCAAAATCTGCTCTTGAATACAATTCATTAAGAGATAGCTATACATGGATTCCTAAATATTGCCTGTTAACACTCCTACCCACTGTATAGTTGTTTTGACTTAAGTATGCCTTAGAATAAGTTCATCAGCTCCTAATGAGGGATGTGATAAGATATAATCTCATAAAGAAGAAAGGTATTTGCTACAAAGCAAAGTGAGGCATTATCTATTCTATGAAGATCCATAGGAAATATCTCTCTGAAGTAATCATGCTTTTCTCATATGAACATCAAAAAAATCACAATTAACAGTATTTTCTTCTGTACCAGGAATCGAACTCAGGACCCTGCACTTGCCAGGCAAGTGCTGCTCTGCTGAGCTATGTCCCCAACCAATAGTATTTTCTTTAAGCATCAAATCAGCGGCCTACTTTTGATCAACTTACAAGATAATGTGCCATACTTATTATATACTACACTTGCTACTGTTAACATTGTATTTTCTTATGGTTTTTGTTTTGCCTCAGTTTTCTTGTCTCTTGTGAGTTTATGTTACCCAAGACATCTTCATAATTCATATTAAATGTGGGAGAGATAAGGTAGGGTATAAGCAAACAAATAAGAAATATGTAATATATGCTTCTCATTTTTTGTGCATTTCTCTGGAGTACCAACACAATTGTGAAAATAAGGCCAAACAGTTCTTTTTGGTTTCCTCTTTAGTCATGGAGAGTCGCTTAGGGCTTGCTGAAACTGTTCCCTGGGTGGAGTCGAGTTGCTTCTTTAGTAATTCCATTCATAAATACACATTGGCTGTCTCACGGAGCACTTGAAATTTTGATAATCAAAAGCTTATTGTGTGTTTGTGAAGTTTGAGAAGGAAATTGAAACTAATACCAAGGGAGAATAGAATAAAGTTAGATGTTTTCCTTTAAAACCAGCAGGAGGTCATCTAAAGTACAATGTTATGCACAACTTTTAACTTTATGTACCTTTCTGCTCTTTCTTCTCTTTTCATTTTGAATTTACAGTTGTAAGGCTACTCTGTCTTACATAATTAACTTGCCATCTACAGAAGGAGAAGGAAAAAACAATTCCCAGGTTTGCCATGATGCTTTAGGCATGTCTAGCATTATAAATTTCTTGTCTGGAAAAATATCAGAAGTTAAAAAATTTAAGGACTAAATGCATTCATACTTCTGCTACTTATTTGTCTTTTCCCTGTATGCACTCATGAAGCATAAACAGAATGTCCAACGTGAAAAGTGGCCATTTAGAAAAGTAGAGAATGGGAAAGTCCACAGTCCTTGGCTTGAAGCAGCAGTGAGTCCCTCTGGGCATGAACTGTAAAGAAAACATTTCTGTCAGCCCACCTGACCACCTGGCCTCCCTCCTGGGCAGATGTCCCTAGACCTCTGTTCTGGTTGTCTTTGGGAGTTTCTTCTGTGTGTGTTTTCCTCCATGGGCACATCTGAGTTGGTCATCACAGCTATACGTGGAGGGGGTGTCACAGTTCTTATATCTGGTTTCCTGCTGGCACATATTCTGAAGCCCAGGGATTACTTTAGGGGTTGGCCAGGTTTCCACAGGTCAACTTTGTGGTTTCTTTGGCCACACAGTTCCTTCAGAAACCTGGTAGGCTTCTGAAGTGTTTGTGCCCAATCTGTTCCCTGTGTGGATAACTCTAGTCAAGGATTTATTCTAAGTTTCTTAGTCTTGATGAGGGCTTTTTGCTGTTGTTGTTTTTGTTTTTGGTATCAGGAATCAAACACAGGACTCTGAGCTTCCAGGCAGGTGCTGTGCCACTGAGCTACATTCCCAGCCCTTGATGAAGTTTGTAAATGTCAAATCTCTTGACTTTCACCTTCCCCTGGGTTTACTGCCTTAATTCTTACATAGAGAGTGTCTTCCTTACATCCACCTGAAGACAGCCTCCTTGACTTGAAATTCACCTGTGAGCTGGTTGGCATTGTCTTGCAGAGAATGATTATTAAAAGATGCTTCAAAACTGTGTGGGAGCATAGTCTTTTCAGTGATTAAATGGTCATTTCTCTTGCCATTGCACTTAGAATATGTGTATTTAGGGGACAGGAGTATGAGTCCATACTCTGTGCTTTCTCCATCATCTCTGGGACAATAAGGTCTGCTAGAGGAGAGTGAGTCCACACCCTCCACACCTCCTCCATTTCCCCAGGAAGGTGGTGTCTGCAAGAGGAGTGTAAGGACACAGACCTTTGGCAGGTGGACTGACCAGAACCCCAAGACCTGAGACCCAGGACAACAGCCATGCCTGGGTGCAATGGTGCATACACACCTTTGGAGGGCAGACTAATCAGTGAGACCAACATTGTGGAAGTGTCTAAAGCAGCAACAAGGAGCCAGCATTGGACTCTGGAAAAGTCCACCAACAGAAGACCAATCTCAGCCCCACATCCAGAGGCCAAGATCTGCTCCACACCTAGCAGATTTCTGGGATTAAATATGGACACTATCACAGAACTGTAAGGTATTTTACTACTTTCATTCCCCCTTGTTTGTTTGATTAGCTATCCTTTTCCTGTCTGGTTGGATGTCATCTTGTTTTGTTTTGTATTCTGTAGTTTTTTTTTTTTGGGGGGGGTGTCTTTCTTTTCTTTTTTTCCTCTCCTCCTTTTCTCTGGTCTCCTTTTTTCTTTCTTTTCTTATTTTCTTTTTCATTCTCTTGCTCTTTCTTCCTTCTTTTTTCACTGTTTAGGTTTCTTACCTTTCATTTTCATTTTCTTCTATAGATCCTCTTTCTCTCTTTCCTTAGCTACTTCTTCAATGTAAACTTTCAAGTGAGTAAACATTGTCTCTGACATTTCTGACTACTCCATATTCTGTTTCATTCTTTCCCTCCTGTGTTCTACCCTTTCCCTAAACTTGGGTGATCAACCTTTACTCACCAGCCTTGGCTGTACTAATTTGACTTCACTCATCACTTTAGCCTATCCCCTACCGATCTTAACCTCCATGCACCCTGCAGAAGGGTAAAGTCATTCTACTAAGGGGAAAATCACTGCATACAAGTGCACAGTATGTTTAATTTTGTTATATAATTTTAGAGTTTGCTCCTCTGTTCAGAGGTAACAGGTTAATGGTTACCATAGTTTATCAGTAGTTATGCTGTAATTTAAACTATTGTTATTATCAACTGTACTACTTTAGCCAGGATGTCACTGTGATTGTATGAAGTCATAATCATCACCACAGCCCAGTACTGAAGGATTAGGATCTGGGCCAAGTAGTAGCTATGCATCCTTTACAAATTAGGAAGGTAAGGTCTTAGGATAGCTGTAAGAAACCACCTACATCTAGAAGACATCCTTGAAGAACAGACATCTTCTAGGGAAACCTCAATACTAGCCATAAAGCTATATATATCATAAGAAATCAGCAAGTATCAGCATAGAAAACAAAATAAAACAGATAAAATAGAAAATTACAAGACAGAAGCAAAATGCAATCCCAGAACCCCAGCCCACTTAGGACATGCTGGGAACACAAGGAGATAGATGAAATTGGAAGCCAAACATTGGAACTCTCTGAAATGATAGCAACAGAACTGAAAAAACAAGTGGAAAAGGCTATAGAGAAAATAACCTCTCAGGTACAGAAAGAAATGATGCTTAAAATCAAAGATATCAGAGAGGACACATATAAAAGAATAGATGAGCTCAGAAAAATGATGAAAGCAAAAAATTTCCAACATAGGAAAGAAATGGATTCCATGAAATAGATCCAAGCAGAAATCCAAGAGATTAAAACCTCCATTGAAATATATGCAACAGACTGAGTGAAGAAGAGGATAGAATATCAGGTATTGAAGACAGAATTACAGCTAGTGATAAAGAAAGAAAGATAGGTTAAAAATAGTAAGAGATCAGGAAAAATCAGTCCATCAGCTACAAGATGAAGCAAAGAAGAATAACATAAGATTGACTAGGGTCAATCAGAAAGCTCGAGACAGCATAAATGGCATAAAAAAATCTTCACAGAAACAATGGCAGAAAACTTCTCAAGGGTGGATAAAGAAATTGACATACAAATAAATGAAGCATATAGAACTCCAAACAGTCATGACTAAAATGAAAAAGAGAAATAAGATACTTCCACAATAAAGAACAACTGAAGAGATTTATGAACAGCAAATTAACCCTACGAAGAGTACTGAAAGGTATTCTAGACAGAGATAAAAATGACCACAATTCCAAGAACAACAACAGAAAGAAACCACCAGGCAAGGCAAGCAATTAAACAAGGGGGAAAGCGGGAAACCAACAGCAGGAAAATACCATGACCAAAGGTTATGGTTGATACATTGTGTCAACTTGAGGAGTCTAGAAGCTTAAGTAAGTGACTCAGCAACTTTACATCCTGGGATGAAAAGGACATGTCCATGTTGCTCTAGGATGTTGTACATTGTATCAATTAGAGAAGTTTAGAAGGTTAACTATGTGACAAAGCAGGGATCCAGGATCTTTACTCTGTATTCATCCTGAGTCTGTGCAAGAGGAGGGCACAGAGATGGAGTGGGTGTGGGTGTGGGTGTGGGTGTGGGTGTATAGCCAATATACAATATAAGGAAGGAAAAGAGGCTTGCTTCCCCTCTGCTTTTGCTGATTTTACTATTTTCCACTGCCATGAACTGTTGCCCTCTGCCATTTGCCACTCTGCCTTGGAGCCAGCTGATTATGGACTGAAACCTCCACAACCTCTGAGCTAAATAAACCTCTCCTTCCTTAATTGTGGGTGTCAGGTATTTCATCTCAGCAACAAAAGAAAAGTAACTAAGACAGAATTTGGTACCAGGAGTGGAGTCACTGCTGTGACTATACCTGATCATGTGGTTCAAGAGCCTGTGGAAATGGTTTGTGGGAAGAGTTTGGAAAAGTTCAGAGATGTCACCTAAAAGAGTACAGCTCGAACACCTTTGTTTTCTATGGGAGATTCTAGTCAAAGATCAGAAGACTAGAAAGCTGACAAAAATTCTGCAAATAAAGACCAGGTTTGAGAGGTTTCTGCTGGAAAGAAGGACTACATTGGGTACTGGACTCCAGATGATATGTGTTATGGTTTGGCAGAAAGTTTGTCTGCATTTTGCTCATGTCCAGAGACTTTGCCTGAGACTGAGGTTAAGGGAAGCAGGCTGATTAATCTGGCAAAAAAGCTTTCAAGGCAGTTAAATGTTGAAGCAGTAGCATGGCTATTGTTGGGGCTTTTAGCCAGATTTATATTGAGAATCAAGAGCAAAAAGCCTAGCAAAATGATTTAAAATGTGAGTTAGACCAAAAAAAAGTTCCGTAAAGCTGTGGACTGCAAAGGTAGAGCTGAGGATATCTCCATTGCTGAAAAGAAACAAGAGAATCAAAAACATTGCCTGAGGAATTCAAAAGAAGCAGCAAGTCTCCACCCTTTGCAGCCTCAAAACTGCAAAGGTGAAAGGCTTTGCTTTAAAAAGAAAGCCACAGAGCACCATGTTCCAGAATGGTGGTGGTGGTTGCACTAGGTTCCAAAATTGCCTTGACATAGAAAATTTGTTCCTCAAAATCAGGTTCAGAGTGCTAAGAGATGCAGGCACTCAACCCCTACAGCCAAGAGAGAAGAAAGCCTGGTTACTGCTCCACATGGCAACAGACCTTGGCATCATTCACATGGCACTGATTTCAGGCACATAAGAATGCCAGGGTTCTGCTGTTAAAAAGGCTTCCACCTAGATTTCAGAAGGCCTTGAAGGCCAGGCAATGTACCTCTGAGAGGGCAGCATGTAAAGCTGTGAGTGTAAAATGAAAGGTGCACTGGAGACTGCAGAAGTTTGGAAAAGTAAACAACGTGGATTGTCTAAAGAAAGCTGCAAGGAGACAGAAAAGTGGGCCTAAGAGAGAAGCCAGGGGAGCTACAACCACCAGAAGAGCCATAGGGGTAGACTCACAAAAGCCCTTTGGAGCTTGTGCCACAGATTGCTTCAGATGCTAGACAAAATTACAGGATCTGATGTTTGCTCTGCTGGATTTTGGACTTGCTTTGGTCCCATTCCTTTCTATTATTCTGTTTGTAACTTTTGAAATAAAAATGCTTATTTTGGACCACTGAATGTTGGAAGTGTTTAACTTTTCATTTGTACAGGGGCTTGCAACAAAGAGTTTGCCTTGTATCTCAGAGGAGACTTGGGACTTGGACTTTTCAGCAATGCTATAACTGTTAGGACTTGGGCAGTTCTTGCAGATGGACTAAATGGCTTTTTCATAAAGGGGTGTGTATGAGTCTTAGGGGACACAGTGTTATGGTTCTAATGTAATATAATGTTGATAGACTTAATACTGGTTCTTAAGGATCATTAAACCTATGTCATAAAGTTTAAGTTATAAAATGGCAATAATTATGTCTTTGTACCTGGAAACTGATTTTAAAAAGTGTCTCTGGTTGCCAAGTTGACAAGGGGTGGATTGTTATGGTTGATACACTGAGTCAACTCGAGGAGTCTAGAAGCTTAACTAAATTACTCAGCAGTTCTACATCCTTGGGTGAAAAGGACATGCCCATCCTGCTCTAGGATGCTGTTCATTGTGTCAATTTGAGAAGTTTAGAAGATTAACTATGTGACTAAGCAGAGAGCCAGGGCCCTTACTTTGTATTCATCCTAGTCTGTGCAAGAAGAGGGCATGGAGATGGTCTGGACGTGGGTAGATAACTGATATACAATAAAAGGAGGAAAAAAGACTTGCTCCCCGCTTTTGCTCTTGATGCTTTTACTGTTTTCCATGGCCATAAACTGTTGCCCTGTGTCATGTGCCACCAGTCTTGAAGCCGGCTAATTATGGACTGAAACCTCTACAAACTCTGAGCTAAATAAACCTTTCCTTCCCTAATTCTAGGTGTCAGGTTTTTTGTCTCAGCAACAAGAAAAAAATAACTAAGACGTCAAAATAAGCCAATACATATCAATTATAATTATCAAAGTAAATGGCCTCAATTCACCAATCAGAAGAAACAGACTGGTGGAGTGGTTCAAGAAACAAGATCCAGCAATATGCTGTATACAAGAAACATATTTAATGAAAAAAGAAACTTATAGACTGAAAATCAAAGGATAGAAAACAACTTTCCATATGAAAAGAACCCAGAAAAAGACAGGGGTAGCTATTTTGTTTGCAGACAATGTGAACTTCAAACCAAAAATGATCAAAAGAGATTAAGAGATTAAGAGAAAAGAGATTAAGTCACTACATACTTGTTAGGGGAATGCTTCAAGAGGAAGTGATAACAATCATAAATATACATGCACCAAATATGGGCGCGCCCAACTATATATGACAAATTTTAACAGACATGGGCCTGAGTGTTGGATGCCATCAGCCAGTGCCTGAGGAACTTGGACTGGTCCCCCATGCTCCGTGATTATTGTGGGTAGTGCCTGAGTGCAGGGCACCATCAGCCAGCCACCTGGGGAGCTTGGACTGGTGACCCATGTTTAGTGGTCATTGTGGACCTTGCCTGAGGCCCTAAAGAGACACGTATGCCCCATCAGTTTCCTGAGGACCCTGATTTGGGGCCCCATGTTCCACCAACATTGTGGATCAGCCCAAGGCCTAGACATCCTCAGTTAGCCACCAGGAAACACTGGTCCTGAAGGCCAGCACTCTGCTGCCATCAGGACTCTCATCTGAACCATGCATTACATCAACTGCCTGGAGATCTTGGACCCACTGGTCCACTTCCCACTACCATCATGGAGCTAGCCTCACACCAAGGAAATCAAGAGTTACTGAATACCTTCAGGTGAGCTGCCTGGGAAGGGTGGGGCTCAGCACTTTGCCACCAACATCCAAAATGACAAGACGAAGGGGCAAATTGAAATCTCAGAATTCTACACCACCCACAAGTCCAGGAGACATGGACATAGGAGTACTCTGAAGTCACACACCTGAAATCTCTGAAATGACTGCAACTGAAGTAAAGAAACAACTCCATAAGGTCATAGAAGAAATCAGATCAGAAATAATCCCTCAGGTAAAAAAATGAAATAACAACAATAATGAAAGAATTGCTCAGCACATCTAAAGAGGACATGTACAAAAAGATGAGCATAGAAAAATGATAGAAATATTAAATGAATAATATAGGAAAGAACTAGAATGCAAGAAACTCATTCATAGAGATACCCAGGAAATCCAAATTCTATCAAAAGCTGGCCAAACTGCTTGAATGAAGCCAAAGATAGACTTTCAGAATTTGAAGACAGCATTACAGCTAATGATTGTAAAGGATCTCTTAAAAATAACAAGGAATCAGGAAATAACAATTCAACATCTGAAAGATGATGCAAAGAGAAACAATGTAAGAGTAGTAGACATCAATGAGACAGCAGGAGTCAACACAAAAGACATAAGACTATTTGCAGAAGTAATAGCAGAAAATTTCCAAGTATGGAAAAAGAATCTACCATACAGATAAGTGAGGAATATACAACCCCAACTAGCCACAACCAAAATAAA
>NW_004955474.1:5609158-5611516 GCF_000276665.1 Chinchilla lanigera | reverse complement strand
CTTATCAAACTCTTTAATGAAATTGAAAGGGAAGCAATTCTCCCAAACTCATTCCTGGAGGCAAGTATTACCTTGATACCAAAATCAGAGAATGACCCAACCAAAAAAGGAAACTATAGGCCAATCTCCCTAATGAATTTAGATGCAAAAATCCTCAATAAGATACTAGCAAACAGATTTCAAGAAATCATCAAGATTATACACCATGACTAGGTGAGACTTATCCCAGGAATATAGCATATACAAATCAATAAAAGAAATACACTATATCAACAGAGCCAAAGACAAACATCACATGATCATTTTTTAATAGATGCAGAAAAAGCTTTTGATAAAATGCAACACTCATTCATGATGAAAATCCTACAGAAATTGGAATAGGTGGTCTTTATCTCAATCTGATAAAAACCATCTGTGACAAGCTAACAGCCAACATCATACTAAATGGACAAAAACTGAAAGATTTCACTCTAAAATCAGGAACAAGATAAGGATGTCCACTGTTGCCACTCCAATTCAACATAGTTCTGGAAACATCAACCAGAGCAATTAGACAAGAGATAGAAACAAAAGGCATAAGGATAGGAAAGGAAGAAATTAAACTACCATTATTCACAGATGACATGACACTATATAGAAGACGCCAAAAACTCCACTGAAAGATTCCTAGAGTTAATAATGAAATTTATTTGTGTGGCTGAATTAAAAGTCAATACTCAAAAATCAACAGCATTCTTGTACACAACCAACAAACTCATTGAGAAAGAAATTAGGGTAACAACACCCTTCACCAGAGCATCCAAAGGAAAAAGAAAAAACACTGAAATAGTTAGGAATCAATCTTACAAAGAAAGTAAATAAGGGGCTGGGGATTTAGCTCAGCGGCAAAGCGCCTGCCTGGCAAGCATAAGGTCGTGAGTTTGGTTCCTGGTACCGGAGAAAAACCAAAACAAAAAAAAAAAGAAAGTAAATGATCTATATGTTGAAAATTACAGTACACTGAAAAAAGAGATTGAACAGCATTTCAGAAAATGGAAAGATATTCTTTGCTCATGAATAGGAAGAACCAACATTGTGACAGTGGCCACACTCCCAAAATTGTTGTACGGATTTAATGCAACCCTGATCAAAATACCATTAGTATACCTCCCAGAACTAGAGGAAACATTCCTAAAATTCATCTGGAATTAGAAGAGACCTAGAATTGCAAAGGCAATCCTGGGCAACAAAGAGAAGGCAGGAGGCATCACAATCCCTGACTTGAAATTATACCACAAAGCTACTGTGGTAAAATCAGCATGGTACTGGAAAAAAGCAGACTTGAATACCAATGAAACAGATTAAAAGATACAGACATAACTGCAAATACACTCAGCCACCTTATCTTTGACAAAGGGGCCAAATATGTATTACAGAACAAAGATAGCCTCTGTAATAAATAGTGCTGGAAAACCTGGGTCTCTACATGCTGAATACTAAAATAGACTGATGTCTCTCACCATGCACTAAACTAAAGTAAAAATGCATCAAACATCTAAATATTGAAACAGAAACACTAAATTTACTGGAAGAGAAAGTAGGTAGAAATCTTGAAGACAGAAGGGTAGGCAGAGAGTTCATGAGCAAAAACCAAACTGCATAAGAAACACTTCAAAGAATCAGTAACTGGGATCTCATCTTATTAAAGAGCTTTTGCACATCAAAAGAAATCACCAATGATGTGAAAAGACAACCTGTAGAGTGGGAATAAATTTTAGCTAATTGTCCCTCAGACGAAGAACTTATATCTAGAATATATAAAGAATTGAAAGAAATCAGACCCTCCAAATTTAAAGACCCAATCCCAAAATGGGCATCTGAGATGAATACACACTTCTCAGAGGAAGAAATACAAATAGCAAGTAAATATATAAAAAAATGTTCAACATCATTGGTCATTTGACAAATTCAAATTAAAACAATACTGAAATTTCATCTCACCCCTGTAAGAATGGCTATTATCAAGAAATCAACCTATAACAAATGCTGGAAAGGCTGTTGGGAAAAAGGAATCCTTCTCCACTGTTGGTGGCAACCTAGACTGGGGGAACCATTTTGGAAATCAGTGTAAAAATTCCTTAAAGAAAACTAGGATTAGAGGGCTCATTCGATCCAGCTATTCCCCTTCTGGGTATTTTCCCAGAATAATTAAAAACATCATACTATAGTGATATATATGCACTTATGTTTATAGCAGCACAATTTGTCATAGCTAAATCTTGGAAACAACCCAAATGCCCATCAACTGAGAAACAGATAAAAAAGATGTTGTCTTTGTATACAGTGGAATACTACTGAGCTATAAAGGAGGATAAACTT
>NW_004955474.1:5596651-5608883 GCF_000276665.1 Chinchilla lanigera | reverse complement strand
ACACACACACACACACACACACACACGGTAGTTAAGATAGTTATACTACTAATTTCTAGCAGTTCATTGAAAAGAAAGGTTTATGCCTATATTGCTTGACCAGTTTTTCAGGCCTGTATCTTGTAGTCTAAGCAAATACTTTGAAGATAAGCATAAGCAATGTAATCAACATTGTTACTCTCCTACAGTCTTGTTTTGAAAATTTATACTATTGTTTTTGTTTTTTTCTTTAAAATAAAAAAGCGAAGAAAAAAAGTATATTTAGGTTTTTCATTCTTGCCAAACCTCTGTGTACTAGGCTGTCAGTAATTTGTAGGCCACAGGCCAAATAAAAACGCTTCTTGTAGCAGGAGAGCTAGATCTGGCCCGAGTTATCTGTCTCCTTTGGGGCTTTGTTAAAAGTGGTAAGAATCACCCAACATGCACCAATACCCTGAACTTCTGTACAATCTCAAGTGACACATGGTTTGCCCTTCAAAATGCTTCTGGACATTAGTTTTAAAATGTTTCACAGTATTTTGACAAACCAACTACTCTACCAAGCCTACTAAGTCTGTGATTCATTTTGGGCATTTTTATTTGTAGCATCCCACTGATAGCAAATAAGGTTCAGCTGAGAGTGACAGAAACTCCCAGATCCTCAGACCTTACACAACACATGTCTACAATGTCTGAGAATGAGCAGTCTGAGCTGTCACAGTGACTCCATCCCTTAAGTCCTGAGAGGTCCGAGTCCTTTCCAAGTGACCATAGTGTTTCCCTTGGGACATGCCCTTGCCCTCACAGTCTAAGGTAGACTACCTGTGATCAAATCACAATTTAAGGTGTTTCACTTTCAGCAGGGCTGACAAGGAAGGAATAAACAAAGGGATGTCCCCTTTCCAAAGTGGCACAGTTTACTCACATAGTTACACCCAGGAACAAAGGCAGTCTTTATTTTGGGTAGTCATGTGCTTGGCTAAAAGTCAGAGGTTCTATTGTTGTAAAAAAGGAGGAGACCGGGTTTAGGGAGGCAGGAGGAGTTCACAATTGGCTAAGTGGGAGGGTAAGAAGGATAAAGTGTGGAGAAGACAGCATACCTGAAGAAAGACGATGCAACTCTTTCTCTGCAAGCAGGAGCCTGGTGGCAGCAGGTAGCTTTTAGGAATAAGGATCAGTTGGCCTGTGACACTGAGGGACTAGAGAAGTTGGATGTGTCATATAATAGGGGTGCCTTGGAGACTCAGTAGAAAGCCTGATGACATTCACCTAACTGTTCTCTAACATCTATAAATCATCTGGAAATAAAATAGTCAGTTTTGAGAAGAGTGTTAAGAAGTGGTGGACAGCGTGGGTAACAATAGTGTTTCCTTTGGCAGAAAGTCAAGTTTGGAAGAGAATGAAAGGTTTAGAAATCCTAGAATGGTAGAGGACTGTTTTCTCTGAAAACAAGAAAAATAGGTTGGAAGGAAAAAAATGTGCTGACCTGGTCAAGAGGTTAAAGAGATGTTGAGAATAAAGATCTGAACAACTGGAGGACAGCAGATGTAACAGGAAGGAGAGTGACTGGGAAAAAGTGAAGGAGAAAATGTTAAGGAACAAATCTGATGAGGATCCATACATATGTGTGTATATATATGTATATATATGCTGTATGAACTGTATATATTCTATGCAAGTACTTAAGGTAAATTTAATGTTTTGAATTAAATTATATGTGCAAAAACACAGACTCAAGTCATACAGACCCTTTGAGGGTTTGGAGGTTTTAGAATAAAGGCATATATGTTTTCAAAAAGATGCTATTCTGGTAGAGGGTATAGGAGGACAATTATATGATCATAAAGATATGATGAAAACCACAACTCTGGTGGTGGACATTCCATACAAATATCTTTAAGGAAGTATAAAACAGAAAACAAAAGGAAGTTGGATAAATTGGACAGTTGTCCCCAGATTTTCTTAAAGGAATATTATTGATTTCAGGACCTTTCCCAAGACCTGCCAAATTTTAACCCAGCACTCAAGACTGAGGAATTTGTATTTATAATTTATTTAAAAAGCCTTTCATATTATTCATCCTTGAACTAGCACTCAGGAACCCCTACTACCACAGACAGTGGGAAGAGTTATCATCTCCTAAAGCAGACCATGAAGCTAGCATGGAGGTCAAATATAGCAGTGTTGGAGGCAGTGCCCCCGCCTCCCCAGCTACACACTTCCTTTGGATGAAGCAGAGAACCTGATATGTTCTGGACTTACCTAGATGCAGATGGCAGCTCTGTGAATGCTGAGGAAAAACATGAAGGAAACATGGACTAGGCCTTTCCCACCTCCACTCAATCTCCCATCCAAGCTTCTTCATTGGCAAATCCAAAGGAAGCCAAAGGATTCAAGAGCTATGCTATTTATGTGCCATGCAGCTCAGCCTCTGGAGAGGTCAGGGGAGGGAAGACTGCACCTGGAGAGACACAGGGAGATGTCAGGAACACGGAAAGATGAGGAACCAACCAACCCAGGACTAGTGCTACAGCCTTCTGTGGCCGTTCTTCATGTCACAGTCAAATGCCCCTGCCATGCGCAAACATCTTCCAGAAGCTTGACTGGTATTCATGAGATGGAGCTGCTCTAGCTAGGGAAGATTAAGAGGAAGGAGGAGGAGGAGCAGGAAGGTGATAAGGAGGTGGAACAGGAGGAGGATGTAGGGCAGGAGGGGAGGAGGACAGAATTATAAATCCTGAGACAGGAGCTCCTCACAGTTGCTCCTTCCAACACCTTACTTGAACTGCACCCTCACTCACTCTTCCTTCAGTGGTCCCTGCCTGGCTGGTGCTGTGTCACCTAGCAGGTCACACTTGGTGTCTCTTGGGGAGGATATGATGAACATTTATCACACAGAATGACTGATCATCAGCATAGCTGGAGGGCACAGATATCTAGATTGGGCCCATCTATTAATCTGAGGTTCAACTTTCTTTTGACATAGATTCTCACTAATCTCAAGCAGAAGGAAACAGTTTGTTTCTGTTTTACTTGCTGGTTTGTCCTTAAAGCCAAGTTGTCAGGTTGCGATGAAAGTAGTTTGCTAAAACAGCTATCAGATGAGTTCTGGCTCTCAAAAGGAGAGACACATGTGGATACATTGAGAATTTATAAGAAACAAAAAAATTGGACATGAGGGGTTTGATGGAAATCACTCAAGTGCTGAGGCTGTGTGTGCTCCCTCTCTGGCTGCCAGGAGAAGCAATTAGGGTGATTGCACTGATCTTGAACTAAATATCCCCTATTTCCTCGGACAGCATGACCAGCACAATTAGATAATGACATGGGACACGTATTAGAGAATTTCAGATGTTTGTTTGGCATTACTCCTTATAAAGGATGAGCAAACGCTGTCTTTTGAAAGTACTAGTCTTCTATTTATTTATACTTTTCACAGAGCTGGACACTGAATACAAAGTAAACAAATTCTCTTTTTTTGTTAGTTTGATTAAAATTTGCCAACATATAAACATGATTCTGTGTCAATAGTTATTCAACACATATGTATTATGCCTGCTATGTGAAAATCACAGCTCCAAGCTAGGTTGGTACTAGAGATAAAATAATAAAAAATATAAACTTTATGTGCTGTCCTCTCACTGGCTTACACTGTAATGGGGGAACTCAGTGCTAATCAAATAGTCATGCAAATAAGTATAGGATTCCAAAGTGTGATACAAGCCACAAGAGAAAGAAACTGGAGACCTTAGGTGACCTGAACAAGCAAATGGAATTTGGTCTAGGGATCAGGAATATTTTCCTTAAGAAAGTGATGTTTGAACTGTGAAATGAAGGCTAAGTAAAAATCAACTCCTGGAAAGAAGAGAATGTTTCAAACTTTGGGAACAATGAGAAAGGATAAAGTTCCTGAGTAAGAAGTGAGGTGCAAGAGTCATCACTTCTGCTGTTTCTAAAATGATCAGCTTGGGAATGGGATAAAGGAAGACAGAATGCGCTCCAGGAAAGGAAGAATGTTAGTGAAGGTTAGAATGGTGGCAGTTGAGACAGCAGCAAGTGAAGGGATTTGAAGAATTTTAGACACCTCTCTTCATAGGACCAGGCAGTATATCAGATGAGTTTCCATGTAGAACAGAGATGGAACTGTCAAGAACAACTGACCAGGGCCCCTGCTTTTGAGGCTGGGTGAACAGCATCACCATTTATTTCTCAAGACAGTGCAGCAGGAGGCCTGGGGTGGAGGAAGCCATGAGTTCAGCACTTGGTGTGTACATGCTGGGTGCTTTGGACACCTGAGTGGAGAGGCTGAGGAGGCAGTTGGGAGCTTGGCAGAAAGGTCTGATAAACTGGTTTGCTCATTATCGATTTCCACCTCTTTTCTCTTTTACCAGTCTCTATTGCAGGGGCTGAATAGGCAACATTTTTCATTTCCTATCTCTTTTGCACATAGGAAAGGTCATGGGCAAAGACCTGGCCAATGTGACATATATTTAGTTTACTGAGACATTGTTAGGAAAGCCTTTTTCTGCCCTCCTGATGTAGTCATCATCTGACCTCTGCTTTATTTGCCTCTTTGAATATGAATGTGGCAACTGGAGCTTCAACAGCTGTATTAGTGCTGTAAGAGGATGGGTAAGAGAACCATAGACATGTCAGCCATGGTGTCACCGAACAGCCAAAGCACACCAGCAAAAGCTACTCCAGACTTTATAAAAGTAAAACAAAATGACATTTCCTTCAGCTACCCTGTTTTCTAGTACTTGCAGAAAAAGTCATTTTCACTAGCAAAGGTAGAATTATAAATTTGACAGTCAGCAGTGTAGGGATAATTGGAGCTGAGAGCCAGAAGAAGGTGCAGCAAAGGTCCTTAGGATGCCAAGGGCAAGGAAAAATAAGTGAAGAAAAAGAAGCAAGAATAGAAGACTGAGATTATCCACAAAATAGTGTGAAACTCAGATAAGTGTGTAAAAGAAGATGCTGATCAAATGGAATACTCAAAGGTGTGAGGTGTGCTGTTGGCGGAGCCCTAAAATATCTGCTGGATAGAGATTTTGACATGAAGGTGACGTTACTATGGTAAGAGCCATGTCAGGGGAGTTACTAGAGTGGGTTAAATAGAAAAAGTAGGCTGACCAATGGAAACAAGACATATGGGCAACTATTTTGAGAGTTCAAGCTAGAAAAGAAGAAGAGAGGGATCTGGAAAGTGGCCTCTTAAATTGAGCCATAAGTAATCTTCCAGATGCTTATCAGACTGTATCATACAACACAGACACCTTCTATGTTTTCCCTTCAGAGTCTGTGTGTTTACAACACGCCACTGTCTATGTGCGCATTAATTTCTGCAGTCTTTATAAACACAATAAGCACTGTGAAAAGACAATGTTGTCCTTGTATGGTGGATGGGAAGCAGCGGCTCAGAAATTAAGCAAGTTCCCCAGGGTCCCATGCTAGTAGTGTGCCTTCTCCCACAAAGTCAATAGCTCTTGCTTCAGCAGCTAGATATATTCACAATGAGGTTATGTGGCATCAACAAATGGTGTTTTATCCCAGGTAGAATTCCTCTTGGAGTTCTTTCTCATGTGCTATGTTCATGGTATTCAAATATTTTAAACCATATTTCTATTTCCAATCTCTTGTATATTCTAGTACATGATTACATGTTGTTCACTCTACTTTTCCCTTTACTTAGTCTGAATTCATATAATTTCTTTCTAGTTTCTCAACCTCCTTTTTTCACCCGCATTTATTTTTCACCAGGTCAACAGATAGTAAGTGAAGCATTGAGTTCAAATCATTCATCAGGATAATAAATATTTTCATTTAGAAAATATTTGTCATTTGTATAGCTGATGTTTCACTTTAAAATTGACTGCCATTATAAACACATGTACTTTATTCTAAGAACATTGTATATATAATTATATATATGTATATATGTATAATTTTGTATGATCCTTGTAATATCTTTAGAAGCTCAAGTTTTGAAGAACAAGAAATTGCCACAGAAAGTTCAAGTAACTTACTATTTTCTGATAAAATAGATTAGTCACTTATAGATTTAGATACTACTGTTCATTCCCTGAATTCATGGAGCTGGACAGAGGGAAGTATAAGGGAGAAATCAAACTACCCAATCTAATTATACAAAGGTGACGACAAATAAAATTAGTGTGAGTAGTCCCTGGAAAAATGTATTAACTCTCCAAGTAGACCAGTCCGAGTTTGGTTTAACTCTATTAAGCCATCTCAAATTTTCCATACTTACATTATGTCATTTGGTATTAATTCTTGGGTGATTCTGCACACCTTTGTGGGAGTAGATATAGAGGGAACTAGGCTTACTACTCACAGATTTTTTTCAGTGTGCTGTTAGAAAATTTCGCTAAATAAAGGCATAGTGCCAAATTCCCCATAAGTTTGATGTTATTCTCCATTTTCCTCCACTCTCCCTTCCTACCTGAGATTCACTGCTCTACATCGAAGCACATACACACACACACACACACACACACACACACACACACGCGCACACACACACGCACGCACACCAGTGTCCTCCATAAATAACACAGTGGTGATACCAGCACTAAAGGATATTAGAACAGCTCATTGACATTTTGGGTGTGTTCTCCTCTTTCAGCCATCAAGTTTTCTTTGCTGATGAAAAGAAATTTATTTTTTCCTTAGCTCAACCTACTGAGGGCATTAATCTAAGACCTTCACTGAGGACACAAGTGTGTGGGAGGATTAGGAAGAGCCACTAAATGCATAGCATTCACACTGTGAGGCAGCATTCAGGTTGGAAGCAGTGTTTGACCGAAAGGCGAGCGGGACCTGGAACAACCAAGCCCAAGGTGCTTCTTTGCTCTTTTAGGTGTGGACAGAGTGCATTTCAGGGAGGCGTCCTCGCACTCTACCCGTACCCCTTTTGTGATGGGTGCGTGCATGACATTGTTGGGATCACAAAGGTGCTTCACGTCACTGCGCCCCACCTTCTTGAAACCCCTTTCTGTAACAAACACTTAGGCCTTTTGCTTTTGGAAATTAAACAAAGAAAAGAAAGGAAAAGGAAGAACAAGTAAAAGAAGAAACAAAGAGGAAAAGAAATGAGGGATGAAAGGGAAGTCACCACCACTTCAGTTTGATCCGGATATCCAACCTTTAAAGAAAAGCTCAAACCCCAAACCCAACAACCAAGAAAAAACGCCAGCAAAACAATAGATATTTTAAGCCGAAAGTGTTCCAGATTCCTGTGACAAAGAGCCTCCCGAGGATTACAATGCAGTCAATGTTGCTTTAATTAAATTTAATGCTGTGTGAAATGCACTCCAAGAAACTTTGATGAATGACTGGGGCAATTCACTGAGCTCACGAAAGGGCACCCAGCCCTTGCCGGGTGTCAAGCCGCGATGAATTGGTTAGTACAGGCATGTTTATAGACTGCCTCGGAACCTTGTATCTGTGTGGTAATGTCAGAGATAATGTTATGATTCGCTGGACCTGAGGGGGCTTTGATGACACGGGTAATGAGATGTCCTGGGGCGCGTCGCAGCGGGCTGCGCTCAGACCTCCCACATCAAACGAGGCGGCCCTGCCCTCCAAATCCCCGGTCCGGCTTTTCTTCCCTTGGGGTCTTCCCCTCTTTTCTTTCTCTTTGCTTCTTAGTCTACATTCACTTTGTCTGCTGTTGAAATTCAAAAGTTGTTAGTTTTTAATTTGCCTCCTTGTTGACCTGACAGTGAACAAAAAAAGGTTTCTCTGAGTCTCTGTGGAAGGGCGGGGGAGCCGGTGCGGACCAGGACAAAGGGCTGCGGGGAGAGCAGGCCAGGACGCAGCCACCCGCGCTTTCTTTCTGGGGACTTCGGAGGTGGAACAGTGTCGTGTTGTTGTTGGAGGCAGTGACGGAGGAACAGAAATTTCATTTGCTTTATTGGCATCTAAAAGAAGGAAAATGCAATTGGAAAAATTCAGAAAGTAGCCAAAACAAGCACATAAACAAACAATTCACTTATAATTCTGAGGGACACGGTTGTATTTTTAAACAATTTATCTCCTCATTATAATCTGTGGGTAGGAAAAAAAAATCCGTTGGGAACTGGAAAAACTAATGGTAGCTGGTAAATAAACATGCTCGGAGTAGATGTCTCTGTGCAAGAAGTCCCCCAGTGGAAAATGAACAGACAGTATTACCTCATTAAAAAGGGTATGCACAGAAGGGAGACCAGAACCATATCAAATAACCTTTCTTGAAAAAGAAAATGGTTTTGTTTCTTTTTGCTTTAAAGACATTCTAAAATATTTGCCTATCTAACAGTAGCCAAATATTTCCTCCTTGGGGAGAAGCAACCTTTATTATTAATACTTTTATGGTTTTTTTCATGGAGAAAAAGAGGGAAACTATGTCTCTCACTTTTAAATGTTTTAAATATACTTGCCAGTACCATTTTTCTTGTTTCTAAAGAAATCGTTTGAAAATTCACAGGAAAAATGTACAGTGAAGTATTTCTCCTTTTTCTATTGTACTATTTTAAAAAAAATAAATATTATTGAAATAGTCTGTTGATTCTTTATTGCTGAAGTGAACTAACAAGGTAGAAAGATTTCGTGGTGGTAAATGACATTCATTTAAAAATACACTTGCTTTTGCTTAATAGCTCTATAATGAAGTTGAAATTGGATCACAGCACGAAACTGCTACACATGGTTTGGCTGGGTGTTTCCTAAAGAGAACAGAAGAGAAACAAGAACTAATCTATGTTAAAATAAGTCTGGCTCCAAGATGGTGTGACGAAATAATCTTCATACTCATTAAGGATCGATTAGTGCTTCTGCTAACTAGACTCCTTCCTGCAACTCCACAGGGCAGAGCAGTTCCCACAACCACATGGGAAACATGAACTTTGTTTTTTGTGGGAGTGGGTAAATACCGGGAATCGAACTCAGGACCTCACCCTTGCCAGGCAGACACTGCACCACTGAGCTAAATTTCTGGGAACTTTGACTATAAGTTGGAAAGAGTAATTTTTCAGGTGAGCTGATACTATTAACTGTACCAAAGTTGAAGTAAGAGGGAGAAAAAGACCAGCAATAGCTAATTGGATGCTGCTTTAATAAAGAAAATTATTTCCAAATACGAAGTTGTGCTTTGAAACTAAATTTAAGTGATCAAAGGGGAGGGGCATTTCATTAAGGAACAGGAGGCAAACATGATGTCTGCGAACATAAGCAGCTTATTAGAAAGTCTCCGTGAAGTGCATTTGCTTTTCATAGATCTCTGTTAGGCTTAGAGAGCTGTCAATGAACTACTAGTGTGCTGTGACCTCACACAGGCATCAGACTGGACTCTCTTTCGCAAGTGACAGAAATCTCAATTCAACCTGGCTCAAGCATACTAGCTTATGCTAGTGGAAGGTGTAGGGAAATGTGCCTTCAAGTAGATCATGGTTCATATTCTAAACAGTCTCTTCAAGATCAGCTTTCTACCTGCTCTTCTCTCTATATATGACTGATTTAATTTCTGCTCCTCATAATGACAGACAGCCGCAATTGCTCCACCCTTCTATTCTTTTGGGTCCAAGTCAAGTGGAAAAGGTAGAATTGAGAACTTCATAGGCTAGGATCACATACCCACCCCTGAACTTCTTGGCAACATCCAAAGAATTTGGTGCAGGAAATGCCCAAAGGTTGGGGACAGCACCCCACTCAGACCAATGGGCTGAAGGTAAGGGCAGTACATGCCCAAATAAAACATTATGGTCTGTTGCTGCATTGTGAGAATTTGCATGATGAAAAGAAAAACCAAAGTCCCCCCAATATGCCATGCCATATCTCACCATTCCTGCAGTAGCTATTTCATCCTTTCTACCATTTGAGAAATGTACCAATATAGGTTTGGGCCAATAACAATAAAAAGTAAGCGATGGTTTCTCCTTAAAATGCCTCTACTTAAAATATATCTACAGAGAGTGAAAATTATCTAATGTGAATAATTCCTAAGGAAAGGGATCGGGCCACATTCTAGTCATAAAAGGCAGAAGCAGCTGAGGGGGATGGGGCGCCTGGTGGGAGTCGCTTACACGCATCAGCTACCTGTCGTGTGGTTTCTTTTCACTGGGGTTTCAGGTGTAACTAGAACTGCAGCTGGATTGAGCGGCAGAACACTGGGGCAGCAGGCGTCCAGGGCGTGATCAAGCGGTTGCATAAGGCAGTGCAGCCTCTGCTGAATGCGAAAAACGTGGAGGGAGAGAGGCAGAGAAGAGTCGAGTCACGCTGCCTGCGCAGAGAAACAATGCTAGCTGTTGTAATGCAGGCGCTCGAAAGCCCGAGAGTGCAGCCAGGCCCAGGAGTGCCTTGGACCCTAGAAAGTAACCAAGAAAAGTCAAGTTAAGAAATGTCACAATGACCCGACCAGCTTCAAGGAGTACTTTTATACATGACAATGCGTAACAAGATAGCAATTATTGTAAAAATATTGATATTTCTGAATGAAAGTAGATTTTGGCTTAAGTTTATTTCTCTCATACCTCTCTTTGTTTGCAGATACATGTCAGGGGCAGAATCCTGGAAAACTAAATTACAAGGAGAACAGGCATCACAGATTTGGTAAGTGCAGTTCCCTGGGTTTATCTTCTATGGGCTAGATTTTTACTGCCTTGTCTTGCTTCTTAGCCATTCTGGACTTTCAGTGTGAACAGATTTCAGTATACTGTTTTAATACCCAAAGCTTCTATTCTTCTGAACAATAAGGCCCCTCCTGTGTAATAATAATGACATGTTCTTATAGCATAATCATAATAATTCAGTGAGATAGCATAATTCCACTACAGAGGGCCTGACACTAAGGACAGAGACACTGGGAAGATGCCTCAGATTGGCCCCTTACCCAGCCATCATGGTAAGGGTCTGCCTGATATTGAAAATTGGTGAACACAGTATATTTATCCTCCTGGAAAAATCTAATAAAATTCTTGAATTAGCTCTATAATTTGTGAACTGCTAAAAGCATTGCTTAAAGTCAGCTTGATATTTTCCTCAAAGCTGAACATTATACAATGTAGAGATGGAGGGTAGTTTGTAAAAATGAAAACTCCTTTAAAAAAATAGAAAGGTGAACAGTGGAGATTCCTGAAGATATTTGACTAAATAGAAACATAGCTATCTCTTGGCTGTCTTAAATTGGTACAAATTCTCTTCAGAGATGTTGGTGGTTCATTGGGGTTTAAGAGTGAGGACACCCTAAAAAGATAGGCAGTCCAGGGAGAGGAATCAGCATGGCAGAGACATGGAGATATAAGTTCTACATCACTGAAGAATGATGAGGTATTGTGGGAGTGGTGACTGGTGGGAGAAACTGGACAGGTAAACAGGAAATGATGAAGCTTTTGTCCACTATGTGAGAGTGCTTAGTATTTTATGCAGCTGCAACAGGGAGCCATTGTGGAAAGTCAAGAAAAGGAGACAAAGAATTATATTCTGGTGAAAGAATGGACCAGGAAGGAGGAAGACCGCAGGGAGTGTGTCTGTGACTGAGCCCTTGTTATAGTCAGAGTTGCACATGGTGTAGACGCGACTTCATTATGGAAAGGCAAAGCCAGTAGAGATGGAGAAGAGAAAATGGGTGCACAAGGTAATTGTTAATGTTTCCAGAAAAATGCTGACCCTCTGGAACTCTTTTTATCAGACAAAAATCTCTCAGTCTTGCATGGTCTGATAGCAGCATTGCTTAGTTGAGAGATACCTCCATCCCACCTCCTTCTTACCCTATGGGGTGCAAATTGAAAGCCACTGTGGTGCTGCCATCCTCTTGTGCGGAAACCAACATGACCCGGGGGGGAGCAGGGAGGGTGGAGAAGGCTAGTGGTTTCCCGATTTGGGCAGCATGGGTGATGTGGATGCTCTTCAAAGGGAAGGATCCAGGTGCCCTTCCAGGTGGACTTCCTTCACCTTGTCCACAGCTTGTTCTTTCTTTTGTCTTCTTAGCTAGATTTTACAAGGAAAATTTCTTTGGCCCAGTTGTGTTATCCATGAAGAGACAATAACATCAAAGTTCAAAAATTAATATTACCAATGCAAGTTAATGCTAAAGACTTTTTTCCTGTAAATATGTGAATTTGTGTGTCCTAAAGTCAACTTTTAGTTTCACAAAATTAGGTACCTGTTTTCAAGATGTTTTAAATTTCCTTTTAGAACTAGATCCTAATGGTAGTAACTACGAACTAAATTTCTGGGAACTTTGACTATAAGTTGGAAA
>NW_004955474.1:5594279-5596551 GCF_000276665.1 Chinchilla lanigera | reverse complement strand
TAAGTTGGAAAGAGTAATTTTTCAGGTGAGCTGATACTATTAACTGTACCAAAGTTGAAGTAAGAGGGAGAAAAAGACCAGCAATAGCTAATTGGATGCTGCTTTAATAAAGAAAATTATTTCCAAATACGAAGTTGTGCTTTGAAACTAAATTTAAGTGATCAAAGGGGAGGGGCATTTCATTAAGGAACAGGAGGCAAACATGATGTCTGCGAACATAAGCAGCTTATTAGAAAGTCTCCGTGAAGTGCATTTGCTTTTCATAGATCTCTGTTAGGCTTAGAGAGCTGTCAATGAACTACTAGTGTGCTGTGACCTCACACAGGCATCAGACTGGACTCTCTTTCGCAAGTGACAGAAATCTCAATTCAACCTGGCTCAAGCATACTAGCTTATGCTAGTGGAAGGTGTAGGGAAATGTGCCTTCAAGTAGATCATGGTTCATATTCTAAACAGTCTCTTCAAGATCAGCTTTCTACCTGCTCTTCTCTCTATATATGACTGATTTAATTTCTGCTCCTCATAATGACAGACAGCCGCAATTGCTCCACCCTTCTATTCTTTTGGGTCCAAGTCAAGTGGAAAAGGTAGAATTGAGAACTTCATAGGCTAGGATCACATACCCACCCCTGAACTTCTTGGCAACATCCAAAGAATTTGGTGCAGGAAATGCCCAAAGGTTGGGGACAGCACCCCACTCAGACCAATGGGCTGAAGGTAAGGGCAGTACATGCCCAAATAAAACATTATGGTCTGTTGCTGCATTGTGAGAATTTGCATGATGAAAAGAAAAACCAAAGTCCCCCCAATATGCCATGCCATATCTCACCATTCCTGCAGTAGCTATTTCATCCTTTCTACCATTTGAGAAATGTACCAATATAGGTTTGGGCCAATAACAATAAAAAGTAAGCGATGGTTTCTCCTTAAAATGCCTCTACTTAAAATATATCTACAGAGAGTGAAAATTATCTAATGTGAATAATTCCTAAGGAAAGGGATCGGGCCACATTCTAGTCATAAAAGGCAGAAGCAGCTGAGGGGGATGGGGCGCCTGGTGGGAGTCGCTTACACGCATCAGCTACCTGTCGTGTGGTTTCTTTTCACTGGGGTTTCAGGTGTAACTAGAACTGCAGCTGGATTGAGCGGCAGAACACTGGGGCAGCAGGCGTCCAGGGCGTGATCAAGCGGTTGCATAAGGCAGTGCAGCCTCTGCTGAATGCGAAAAACGTGGAGGGAGAGAGGCAGAGAGGAGTCGAGTCACGCTGCCTGCGCAGAGAAACAATGCTAGCTGTTGTAATGCAGGCGCTCGAAAGCCCGAGAGTGCAGCCAGGCCCAGGAGTGCCTTGGACCCTAGAAAGTAACCAAGAAAAGTCAAGTTAAGAAATGTCACAATGACCCGACCAGCTTCAAGGAGTACTTTTATACATGACAATGCGTAACAAGATAGCAATTATTGTAAAAATATTGATATTTCTGAATGAAAGTAGATTTTGGCTTAAGTTTATTTCTCTCATACCTCTCTTTGTTTGCAGATACATGTCAGGGGCAGAATCCTGGAAAACTAAATTACAAGGAGAACAGGCATCACAGATTTGGTAAGTGCAGTTCCCTGGGTTTATCTTCTATGGGCTAGATTTTTACTGCCTTGTCTTGCTTCTTAGCCATTCTGGACTTTCAGTGTGAACAGATTTCAGTATACTGTTTTAATACCCAAAGCTTCTATTCTTCTGAACAATAAGGCCCCTCCTGTGTAATAATAATGACATGTTCTTATAGCATAATCATAATAATTCAGTGAGATAGCATAATTCCACTACAGAGGGCCTGACACTAAGGACAGAGACACTGGGAAGATGCCTCAGATTGGCCCCTTACCCAGCCATCATGGTAAGGGTCTGCCTGATATTGAAAATTGGTGAACACAGTATATTTATCCTCCTGGAAAAATCTAATAAAATTCTTGAATTAGCTCTATAATTTGTGAACTGCTAAAAGCATTGCTTAAAGTCAGCTTGATATTTTCCTCAAAGCTGAACATTATACAATGTAGAGATGGAGGGTAGTTTGTAAAAATGAAAACTCCTTTAAAAAAATAGAAAGGTGAACAGTGGAGATTCCTGAAGATATTTGACTAAATAGAAACATAGCTATCTCTTGGCTGTCTTAAATTGGTACAAATTCTCTTCAGAGATGTTGGTGGTTCATTGGGGTTTAAGAGTGAGGACACCCTAAAAAGATAGGCAGTCCAGGGAGAGGAATCAGCATGGCA
>NW_004955474.1:5568520-5590734 GCF_000276665.1 Chinchilla lanigera | reverse complement strand
TTGCCAGGATCTATCATTACTTTCATCTTATACCATTCTAGAGCTTCACTAGCCAGCACCTTCAAACCTTTCCAAACTCCACTCTACACTAGTTGCAAAGGCTTCTGGCTACATGGTCGGATAGCCATCACAATAACCCCCAGTTCTCTGGTACCAAAGTCTGTCTTTGTCACTTTCTTATCTCTGGGACAAAATATTCAACACTCACAGCTTATGGGAGAGGTTCGTTATGGCTCACGGTTAAAGTTGGTGAAGCAGGCTCAAATGCAGAAGTGGTATACAGGAAAGGCCCCTGCAGTTGTTTACTTCATGGTTGTGGGGGGAAGTAGAGGGAGAAGCAAAGAGCTGGGAAGAGAGATGCTCCCTTCTGTGTGACAACCCTGGGGACCTGCCTCCAACCCGGACACATCTCCTAACACAAGGTAGCTGTAGTGCCCCATGACCAAAAGCCCTGCCCCAGAGCACCTGAGGCTTTGGGAAGATATTGTCCATCTAAACCACACAGGTTTCCTTTCCATCCAAATATGAACTTCCTTTCTAGTCAAGTCTTCTGTCCCCCAAGTCAGAAGGCTGTGCTCTGATGCTTTGGGTCACACACGGGTGCCATCTGCAGTGTCCTTCTTTAGATTTATTCGCAGGATGCAAGGCTACCTTTGGGACTTCCCTTGTTGTCCCTGACCTTGAAGTTTCTGACCAGTTAATCTACTTCATTCAGTTGACTAAATATATTTAATGTTCCCTTAAAATTTCTTTTTTTCACACAAGAGCCCTGGCTTTAGGCACAGACTTATGCTGCTTTTATCTGTCATAGTGTCATGTTTCTAAGGCTAGGAAAGATAAAATCAAGTCTGCTTTCGTTCTTAGATCTCTGTAATGACTTCTGGTAGTGACTTTGATGTGAAAGGTACATTGTTGGAATGAGATCGTGTTGTTCTAACCCACACAGCATGACCAAACATAGGACGCCTCAGCAATATTTCTGTGCATCAAATTGGGAAACATAAAGTGAGTGGGGAATTGGGTCACTGTGAGGAAAGGATAGGGATCTCTTTAAGGATTTTGAATATCAAAGGAAACTGAATTTAGCTCATGACTTAGAAAGATGCACACAGTTTGGCAATCCCTGAGTCTCTGAGAATGACATATTCTAGAAGGTCCAGAAGAATGCATGGCTTTGCATTCTTGTTGGCTTGTTGACTGACTTAACAGTGCATTTAGAAAGGGCAAGGCTGGGAAGACATCTGACTTGGAGGGAATCCTCTGCAGAAAAATACCTTTCCCACCTGCGAGTCTCTGAGAATGACATATTCTAGAAGGTCCAGAAGAATGCATGGCTTTGCATTCTTGTTGGCTTGTTGACTGACTTAACAGTGCATTTAGAAAGGGCAAGGCTGGGAAGACATCTGACTTGGAGGGAATCCTCTGCAGAAAAATACCTTTCCCACCAGAGTCACCTCTTGAAAAACATTGCACCTGCTTCTCTATTTTCCAAACTCCTAGTGTATGGCTGGCCAGCCAAACATATAGAGGTTTAATATGGAGTCTCTATATTCTTCAGGGTTTGAGTAAATGTTTGAATTCATTAGTATGTCCTTTTGAGGCTCAGGAATTGTTTCATCCTCAAGAGTGCCCTATTGAAAATCCAGTAGCTTTGGGAGGCCTCATATTTTAAAACAATCACCACACAACTCCTCAGAAAAGAGACAGCTATGTTCATGATACCTCACTAAAGCAGAAACTCCCAACCCAGAAATGAGGTAGAAAAGAGGGACTTTGTCGGGACTTCAGGAAGGAAGAAGAGGGGCTCATCACACCTGCTGTGACTTGGTGAGTAGAGCCGCAGTGATGGAGAAGGATACCCTGATGCACAGGGCTTGTTCCCCCATCTTTCTTTTTGCCTACTTTCTTTCCTTCCTTCTGCTTCAGGTGGTAAAAAAAATATGGAATTTTTTTCATTTATAATTTTCAATTGATATAGAATAATTATGTCTATGGGGTATAGAATGGTATAGAAGTGTTTCCAGGGTGCAATGATCCAATCTGAGTAATTGGTATGTCCATTACCTCAAATGTTCACCAGTTTATGGTGGTGAGAACATTCAAAAGTCTCTCTCCCAGCCGGTCCGAAATTCACAGTAGATATTGTTAACTATAGTCACCCTGCTGTGCAGTGAACACTGGAGATTATTCCTACTATCTCTAGCTTTGTGGCTTTGTATAGATTGTCAAACCTCTCCCAGTCCTCTTTCTGCCAGCCGCTGGTAACCACCATTGTACTTTCCACCTCCACAGGATCAAAGATCATGTAGTGTTTATCTTTCTCTGGCTGGCTTATGTCACATAACACGATGCCCCTCAAGCTCATCCATGTTGCTGAAAATGACAAGATCTTATCCTGTAATACCTGAATGATATTTCAGTGCATATAGATACACACTATATTTTCTTTGTTTACCTACCTGTCAATGGACACTGGGTTGGTTCTGTATCTTGGCTGTTGTAACTAGCACAGCAATAAATAGGAAAGCTCAGATAGCTCTTCAATATACTGATAGCATCGAAGAAATGTCTTTAATGGACATCTCACTACTGCTCCTCTGTTTCTCTTTCCTTGGTGCTGTTCTTTTTCACTGTACTCTGTGTGCTGGGAGACTGGCTGTGTGGACTGAGTCTATGCTCCTGTTTCTCTCTGGGGAATATGTAAATCAGAAGAAAACAACACCATGAGATCTGGATAACTGGTCTCCTGCTTCCTAATCTATATGGTTGTTGAGGGTGAACCTAGACAAAAACTGCATAGTCCCTGGAACCTGGCTCTTGCTTTCTTTCCCTCTGCATCTCCCTTCTCCCCACCTCTCCCTCCTTACATTTCCTCTCTGAGAAGTGTTGTCTTTCCTGCTTTTATAGTTTAGATCTAAATTATCTCCCGCAAAGTCTTAAGTGTTCAGAAGTGGGGCTTTGGAAAGTGGTTGGATCACAGGATGCTGTACTCCTCAGTGGCTTAATCCATTGTGAGTTCATAACTGGATGTGCTGTTAGGAGGTGAGGCCTAATAGAAAAGGAGATGTGACCTGAAAGTATGTTTTCTTTTCTTGTCCCCAGTTGTTGTGGTGGTTGTTCTTCTGATTCTTCCTCTTCTCCCTCTTCCTCCCCTTCCTCCTCTTCCTCCCCTTCCTCCCCTTCCTCCCCTTCCTCCTCCTTCTCCTCCTTCTCCTCCTTCTCCTCCTCCTTCTTCTCCTCCTCCTCCTCCTCCTCCTCCTCCTCCTCCTCCTCCTCCTCCTTCTTCTTCTTCTTCTTCTTCTTCTTCTTCTTCTTCTTCTTCTTCTTCTTCCCTTTTCCTTCTCCTCCTCCTTCTCCTCCTCCTCCCCTTCTCTTTCTCATTCTCTTCTTCCTTCTCCTTTTTATCTTCCTTCTCCTCTTCCTCCTCCTTCTTCCTCTTCTTCCTCTTGTTCTTCTTGCTCACCTCTCCCCATCCCATGCCCCTTTCTGATTACCATGGGGTGAGCAGCTTTCCTTTGCCATGCCATTCCACCATGCCTTTTCTACCTTGAAACCAACAGTTCATGGACTAAACCCCCAGACACTGTGAGCCAAGATAAACCTCTTCTTTAAGCTGCAGGTATCAGGTATTTTCTCTCAGTGATGGAAAAGTGACTAATATACCTTGCCTCTTGAGCCTTGGGATATAAGTACCTAATATAATGCCAGAGTAGAGCATCATTCCTTCTAGTTTTCAAATTCCTTCTCTGTACCCTTGTAAATGTGCCCTTTGTTAAACACACATTAAATGAACTAGTCTAAGCATGCCACCTGTTTCCTGCTAAGATCCTGATGAAGGCAACACTTTATCTTACAAGGAGACTCACATAAGGCCAGATGCATCCCCAAAGAGATCAATAGTAGATTTGGGAGCTCCATATGAGAGCATTTGATTATATATACCTAGCTGTTTTTTGTAGCTAGCAAGTAAACATTTTCTGAAGGCCTGTCTACACATGAAACCATTTTTAAATTTCCAGCCGCATGGGTTCCATTAGTCACACTCACTATGTATGGAAGAGAATGAGCTTTTCTTATTAGCTTCTATCAATTTTATTAAATATTGCTTTTCAGGTGACCATTCTGAGTAAAAAGATTCACCATACTTCTTTGTTGAAATTGTTGTCAATAATAGTAATAATTGTACCTTGTACTTACTTAGTTTTACAATGTTCAAGGGTCTCCAGATGAATTATTTCATTTTATCCTTGATGATCTACACACAAGGAAATGTTAATTGCTTATGAACAGTCTCAGTTAATTTTCTCATTGCTAAGACAAAATACCTGGCACCCAAAGGTAGAAAAAGAAAAGGTTTATTTCAGCTCACAGTTTATATAGTTTCAGTCCATAGTTGGCTGGCTCCAAAGCAGGGTGACTTGACAAGGCAGGCAGAAGGCAGCAAAGCAGCAAGCAGCAGGAGCAACCTGCTTTTCAGGTGGTGCCATCCACATCCAGTCTGGGTCTTCCCATTACCCACACCCAGAACTATGCTATACCAATTGGTGGACAAATCTGGTAATCACACAACCTTAATCCCAGTATCACACACCCTTCAAAGCACATTTGAAATCCCCCACCTATGACCACATGAGGCTTGGAGGACATCTAAATACAACCCATAACACTAACCATTAGAGAGAAGAAAAATAAGGTAAAAAAGGTCAAAAAGAGTAATAGTGAGGTGGGAGAAAAATTAAGTACTGTTATGGTTTGTGTCTGGATATGTCCCCAAAGCCTCATGCAGTCATGGGGAATGGTGGACTTTTCAGAAGTGGCTTGTTGGGGACCACAGATTCACAATGGCTAGTTTTACACACTTTCCTAAGGAATGAATGGAGGGTTGGGATTATTGGTATCACCCTTTTGAGATTTCTGGTTATCTCCTTAGGGTAGGGCCATCCTCTCTCACCTACTAAGACTAAGACTGCTAAGACTAAAGACACTCCAGGGCAAGATCCTCATTAGTTTAAAATCATCACTGCTCTCTGTGTCATCTGATAATCCCCTCCTCAGTCAATAAATCCCAAGGTTCTGGCTGCCTCATAGTCTTCTGTTCCCCATGGCTATCCCAAATCCCCAATTGTCTTCTGCTCTTTCTCCCTTTCCATGCACTGTAACACCTCACAGGAGATTGAAGGCTAACTGCAAGTGTCCCCAATAGCAGTTGAATCTAGAGTTTTTGATTGATTCATGGTCCAATGCTGGGATTAAGGGTGTGAGTGCTACATCCACCCTAGGGCAGGTAGCCTGTATACAATATAAGGGAGAGAAAGAGGCTTGCTCTCCCTTTCTCTGTTGTTGCTTTTTCTGTCTTCCAATGCCATGAACTGTTGCCCTCTGCCATGTGCCAGCCTGCCTTGGAACCAGCAGATTATGGACTGAAACCTCTATAAACTGAGCTAAATAAACCTTCCTCCTCTAACTTTAGGTGTTGGGTATTTTGTCTCAGCAAGAGAAAATTAAGACAAGTATTATTTCAGTTTTCTCTATATAGGCAAAAGAAGAAAGAGACTAGATAAATGCTGATGCAGAATTTATTCTACTAAAAACAAATATGAAAGATGTTCCCCAAACATTTCCAGATCAAAATTTCTATGGGCTCCATGTTTTAAAAAATACCCCAGAAAATAGCAATTGCTAAAAGATGAGTTATTTTGTCCTCATTTTTATTAATAATACCCATGCCCAATAAGAAATCATTGATACAATGCTTGGTTGCTATAAATAATCACCCTAGGAATGTGGGATTCCAATTCAGTATGGAGTGTAATCTCAGTAGTCTCGATCTCTGTTATTAGTTTTATGGTGTTAAGGGGATTGATGCTAAAGTTTGGAAAATAATGGTAAAATCTAGCTTAGTTATTTTTTAGAGAGAAAATTTGGGCAATAAGAATCAGAAACATGGCTAAGATTATGAAGCTGGTTTATATCAAAGTGAAACTAGAAGGCAAGTGCTCTGCCTGCACTTTTATTCCAAGAAGACATAAATCATATCAGTGTTCAATTCTATTGTGAACCAAGCAAATAACTAGGAAGTCAAGCCACTAGTTAAAAGAAAAAAAAAAGCCAAATAGAATCATTAGTGTGATGATAAGAGGAAATGCCACCAGCCTTGGTATTAAAGAAGCAGCAGGAAAAAGGGAGGATCCTGCAGAGTGGGAAGGCCATCTCTGTCCAAATCAGGCTGCCTGCCTACATTAGCCAAGGGCAGTCACATTATTATTATTATTATTTTTTTTGGTTTTTCTCCGGTACCCGGAACCGAACTCACGACCTTGCACTTGGCAGGGAGGCGCTTTGCCACTGAGCTAGATCCCCAGCCCCTGGGCAGTCACATTATTAAGCAAGCTCAGCATCACCAAGCTTCAAGCTTCTCCCCCCCAAAGGAAAGCAGTAAATACAAATTTTCTGTGACATTTATTAATGTTTAAATGCTGCCAATTAATTCAAATATTTAAAAGCATCATTTGAGAGACCAAGCAAAACATAATGATAGGTTACTAAATTGCAGCTGATTTTAAAGTCATCCAAATCTAAATCCAAGAAAGGAACCCAAGATCTGAACCCAAGATAATAAAAGATACCAAACTGCTAATGTTAACTTGCCCACCTTTCCCCTAATTTCTCCATTTGACAAATTCTTGAATTTCCATTTAGGGTAGGACAGGGCTAGACACTATTGGAAATCGTGAGTGGGGCAAGTAATGTGAGGAATGGCTCCCAAGGGGAACTGCTGAGGACTAATATATTCAAATCACTTAGATCTAATCCTTGGAGATTCTGACTCAGTTGTTCCGAAGTGTTAGCAGCAGTCAATAAGGTGAGCAGAATGTTGCTGAGTAGCCACTGATATCAGATAACATGAAATCCTGGTGAAGTCCGTGTCTGTGATACAATGACTCTTGACTACCCCGGGATAAAAGAGTGGAAGTAAGTTGTGCATTGGAGGAAAATAGATAAGGGGTAGATTTTCTTTCCAGTGTTAGCCTAGGACATTGGCAAGGAGGTCGTAGCTGAAATGAGTTGTTACTGGGTCCAGGCTGAGGCAGTGGATGTCTGGCTAGTGGGGCCCTAGGCAGTATTATGTGTTTTGCAATATTCTGAGTCTGTAAGCATTGTGCTGGGTTTTAGGAGAAATACAAAGAGCTTGTGTCTTCATGTTCCTAAGCCTGTACCAGACTGACGAAATAATCTGGAGGAAGCTGGCTGTACCTCCAATTTCCTTTCCTGTGAAATAAGATTGCTATTGCTGGAGAAGCTGTGTGGAGTGTGAAGAAATGCTGCATAAAGGGAAGTGTTATGGTTTTCAAAATTTTTGTTTTGTGTGTTGAGTGCTAAAAGGAGTTTCTTGGGGAAGTCTTTCTCTTTCATAAATCCAATCAGAAATGTTCAATTTTTGCACACACGAACAGGCAGCTACACCCAGGAAAATGATTTTGCGATTCCACACATTTCTTTGACAAGTCACAAATGGGGTTTAGTGACCAGCTGCAGCTTGTGTGTTAAATTCAAATAATTCATTCTTGGCACAGTTATTTTTCACATTCCCTTGCATTAGAAAAAATATGCTGCCCACTCTTACACAGTATAAAAGCAATAGATTCTATCACATCTATTTAGAGAGGATATGGCATGCTAAATGCATAAAATGAAAATGTCAATGAATTTAACAATATGTTTCTCCTCTGACCAGTAGGGGCGAACCTTGGATCATTAGTCAGCAGGTCTGCAAAGACCTGCAGGGAATTTTGTTAATCTCATAAACTACAGCAAATGACGCTCTTTGTTGACAGTGTTCTGGGTTATCAAATGGAATCTAGCTTTTAGACCTTAGGTTGTTCTGGAATTTTTGCCCCCTCCCAAGGGTTTGGAGCCATTAACCAAGACAGACAATCTGTTAATCTTACTGCATTTCTGGTTCTCTGAATAGAATTTTTCAACTCAAAATTTGTTCTTGTGTTGGATTGAACTCTTGTGTTGAAGGAACCTGTTTTTCCCTTGGAGAGAGATCCAGTCAACAAAGAAATACATTTTCAGACCCATTTTATGTCTTTGCATTTGAAAGAACATGATCATATAAACACATTTTAACTGAAAAAAAAGGCATGTTCAGAGCAAGAGAAGTTTGAAGATTGTTGTAATATAATCATGATCTTCACGTTGGAGGAGCTCCATGGTACAGGGTCTGTGGTGTTTGCACTCAGATCTGACTGAATCAACACAGAATTTCTACTGACCTAATTAATCTTAAATTAAGCATGCCTACTGTTTACTGAGGTTACCTCATCAGACAAGCTGTTTCAGGGTCTGTTTTTCCTCACGGTGAAAAAGGTTCCCTTTCACTTCAAAAGTGAGTTTTCATCCTCTTAAGTTCACTTGTTTGGCTATTTCTATCCAAAATAAATACTTTTTTCTCACCTACTGGCTGTTTAAGGCTGTTGTGTCTTCAAATGCGTGTACACGACTCTCAGTACAGACGTTCACTTCAGTGGGAGCTTTGAGTCTGCGAGGGCTGCTCTCACCCTGTGTTTATGCTCGGTGTATAAGTATTTAGGTAATGTTTTCATTTCCTGACCCACTTGGTACCATTTCTTTCCATTCGGTACCATTTCTTTGGCAGAATATATTAACTCCTCTCACATTTTCCCCCGTCTGTTATATTCTGAAGTCTATTACTTGGTTAACTTTCCTTTGATCTTTTTTAGTCTGGATATCATTTTCCAAGGTCAGTGACCAGACACACACACACACACACACACACACACACACACACACACATATACACACGTACATACTCACACACTGAAAAACCTGGTCTTTGTCATCTTCTGTACAAAATACTACATTATCTTGTATAGTATAAACTGTGCTTTAAGATATGCACATGAATGTAGATTTTACCTCTATACCCATCTCTGTGAAAACAAAACAGATTTGGATCTTTTGGTTTTATATATAGAAACAATGCCTTCTCTATTTCTTAATTTTGTGGGAAAAAAATATAGTATGGTGGAGGACTAATGACCTGAGTTTTCTTCATTTGTCCTTCCCTTCCTCTCCAAGTCTATTCTAGAATATGATCTAGATGAAGAGATGTTCACTTTCATTTTGGGTGATATGTACTTGCTTTCACTTTGTCTTTAAATAGTATGCTGTGAAAGCACTGCCAGCTCACCCTCTTGAAAGACGTTAACATCCAAGAAAAGCGGGTATCACGCATCTACAGACTCATTCTGGATTCCAGGTGGGTATTTGAGGCAAAACAAATGAAAAGTCCTATTTTAATATATTTGCCTGCTCTTGTTTTCTCACTTGACTTCCCAATCTAATTTCTTTGCTGCCAAGGGTTCTCACTCATATCACCATTTAAAATTTAAAAGCAATATATATTTAAATGCAAAACAATGTGCGTACATGGGGACTCTGCCACAGTGGAAAGTATGACAGTGGGTTTCATTTCAAAGAGTTCTGGATGAGCTCCCGAGTGGTGGAGCCAGAGGCAAGAAACGTTAGCTCATTCCAAATGACTGGAAATAAAATAAATATTATTTCCTGTCTGATCGTGGTCTGTGTCTTCCCACATAAGGGGAATTTTGTTTTCATTCATCTGCTCTTTATCATCCCCTTTTTGAGTACTGAGGTTGTTGTGAATAGCGCAGAGAACAGCTTTCAAATTTATTTTAGCAGTAGGAGAGAGGTGGTAAGTCACCCGTTCTCACATTTTAAGGAAACTGAGAGAAATTCTATTAATGACATCAACACATTTTAGGTGTTCCTTAGAAGCCTCCCATTGATTCAAAATACCTTTCTGATAATGTAATTCGAATGGGGAGTTTTCCACTCAACATCCACTTTGTCAGTCCACTGAGGGACCCCCAGCAGAGTGATCAATTACAGGGAAATTGTGGCTGGCACAACCTTCTGCCAGAAAGGCTGACAATGAAGCCAAATGTGAAAAGCTCAATAAAAATGGAAAGTATTTTATATGATGCAGTATCAGTACTTACTAAGAATGTTTATACATTTTCTAAGAATAGTTTCTAGAACACGCATGTAAGTTTTGTGTCTGGAGTTCATAGTCAAGGGTGTGCTCTGAGAGGAAATACCAAACTGTTCTATAAATTAAACAGATAAATGGACTGCAAAATGTGTAACTTTGAATATATCCTTTTTAAACTCTTTTTTGGTCTTTTTTTTTTTTGCTGTTTTCTTTTTTGATATGGGGAATCAAACTCAGGGCCTCATGCTTGCTGGGCTTGCTGCTGAGCTACATCCCCAGCCCTCAACTGTTTTTTATTGTTTTATTTTTAATGTGTTTTTATTTTATTTTTGTAAAACAGAAAGTACATAAAACCAATTTATTTCCACAGTAGAGGTCTACACAAATGGGAAAGTTTCAACTCACATTATAAATTTAAGCTGATTTTCCTTCTCTCCAATTTAATGACATAACAGATTATGCTTTTTATCTTTCTTGAAGTCTATTTATAGTGTCCCTGTGCAAATAAAACAATACTTTAACCATTTTACTAATATGACATGAGTATTCCTTCTGAATTTAGGCTACAATGTCCAAAGCTACTTAGGAAAATAAGGTTCTCAGTTGAAAAACGCATTTTCCATGTTGAATATTCTGCTCTTTGGCAATAATATATGCTTGATTGCCTTCTGTTGGAATCTACAAAAAGAGATATTTATGTAACTTGGAGAACATTTGTGGCAAGTGATCTAGTTGGATCCACTGATTTGGAAATTGAAGACAAGGAAGGAAAGCAGAAAAATGAAAGAAAAAATGACTAAGTTTAATAGTCAGGAAATCTCCAGGTCTAGTTAATTCTCTATAGCAAAAAAGCAAATATTAAAACCAACTTTGTTGCTGATATTTGGGCTTCCTTGACAGTATAGCTTTCTATATATTTTTGTAACTTTTTATTATGCAGTAACTTCAAACTTTCAGACATGCTGCAACAGTAGTGTTAAGAATTCCCACATCCCTTCACACAGATTCATCAGTTGTCTACATTTTAAATATTTATCATTCTCTTGTGAAATATTTATTTTATGTGAATATTTTCTGAACATTTTGAGAGTGAAGGGGCTGGGCCATTAATTCCTTAATACTGAAGTACATTGTCCTTAAGAACTGGGCATTATCTTACATAACCATAGTACAATTTCAATTTTTCTATTTTTTCTTTTTCTTTTCTTCATTTATTTGTCTTTTGAGATAGGATCTTTCCATGCAGCTCAGGCTGGCCTCAAACTTGTGATCCAGTATTCTGCTGTTTCCTGTGGAAGCAACACCAGTAATTACATGAAACTTATTTATCAGGCATACGTTTTTTACTCTCTCAGAAACTTCAGAGTGGATAGAGTGAGACATGGGCAACTGCAGTGTTTATGTGCATGTGTGAAACTGCACAGCGTTGGAGTCTCAGCCACATTTTTTGTGTGTGTGTTTGTGAGACAGGGTCTCGCTATGCAGTTCAGGCTGGCCTTGAGCTCACTTTGTAGCCCAGGCTGGTCTTGAACTCACAATGATCCTCCTGCCTCAGCCTCCCGAGTGCTGGGATTACAGGCATGAGGCCACCATGTCCAGCTCAATTACATTTTTGAAAAATTATGTATATATGAATAAATAGGAATGAAATCATTTTTCAAATGTTCCATGGAAATGTAATGTAATGTAACATCTTTGGGAATTATTTTTAAGTGAAACCTACTTTAATAACATAGTTACTTCTAATAGGAGTTTTTTATCTGGGTGTAGTGATGCACACCTATAATCCCAGTACTCAAGGGGCTGAGGCAGGAGGATCATTGTGAGTTGGAGATCAGCCTGGGCTACAAAGTGAGCTCAAGGCCACTCTAAAATGCATAGCGAGACCCTGTCTCAAAAAAAGAAAATAAAAGGAGGTTTTTATTCTTGGAACATTGCATTTTTTTTCTAGTGATAACCGTATGGAAATATCGATCAGTTTTGAAAACAAGATCGCATGGTTTCTCATACATGAGAAACTCAGACTACAAATAAAAAGCATAATACAAGGTAGATAATAGGAAGTAGGGAGACAGATCTTTCTCAGATGGGAAGGAGGTCAGAGAAGGAGGGAGGGGGCAGGAAGCGGAGGGAAATAAATGAAAAAAGGAATGAAGATGTTACAACCATGCTCCACTCCACATGAGGAATGTAAACATTCTGTCCTGCAAACATGGGACTCAAAAAAAGTAAAAGAGAAAAAGAAGAGAAAGAGTGGAAAGAGATGTCGCATATTTGGCATAGCCTTCCGGAATTAGCATCAGTATTCTGCAGCTCCTTGGCAGGGGTTTGCTCACCATGAGCACCACAAACAGAAAACTGGCAGCTACGAGGGCGCAGGAAGGGGGTCACCTCTCCTTTTTTTTCTTCTTCTAGCTCATGGCACCTACTTTTGTGTCATTTTGGCAGAAAGTGTAGGCCCTGGTAACACTGACCCTGCGTAGCATCACCTCCTGAGAGAACCTGGAAGGGAAGGTGCAAGGGAAAAAACCATGAGACCTTGACCTGTGTTTGAAATGATCTATGTAGTTTCTGGATCATGTGTCCACCAGCAGGGATCAGTGACAGTATCATGACAGCTGTTTCTGGGTCCATACCGTCCAAACATGTGAGCTCAAAGCCCTACTTACCAGTATCTATCCTTAAACCCTCCAGATACACTGAGCTGATGTTTTAAGTGCATGTAAGTAATGTAAATAATTCAACCATTACCTCACACCATGTAAAGTTAACTCATAAAGGAATTGAGACTTAAATGTAAAAGTCTTAGAAGAAAGCATGGGAGCAACCAGCAATCCCGGTTTGGCACAGATTTCTTAAATATGATACAAAAAGCATAAAAGTAAAGGATAAATGTATACTTTACCAAAATTAAAAATAATTTTGTACCTTACCAAAATTAAAAGTGCTTGCTGTTTAAAAAACATTGTTGGAAAGACAACCTAAAGAATAGAAAAACAATTTTGCCAGCTGTTGTTGGGACAGATGACTAATATTTAGAATATATAAAGGACTCAAAAAAGTTAGACCTCCTTCCAAATCTGAAGGCCTAATCTAAAAATGGGTAACAAGAACGAATAGGCACTTCTCAGAAGAATAAGTACGTGGAAAAAATGTTCAACATTGCTCACATTAGGAAAATGTAAATTAAAACAACAATGAGATTCCATCTTACTCCAGAAAGAATGGCCGTCATCAAAAAATCAAATATTAAAAGTGCTAGAGAGGCTGTAGAGGGAAAGGAACACTTCCACGCTCTTTGTGGGAATGTAAACTAGAACAACTACTATAGAAATCAGTATGGAGAGTTCTCAAAAAAGTTAAAATAAGAATCCCATTTGATCCAATTATTCCTCTTCTAGGTGTCTTCACAAAAGAGTTAAAAGTCATCATATAACAGTGGTACATGTATAGCAGCATAATTCATAATATCTAAGATTTGAAAATGGCCTATATTCCCATCAAGAAGTGAATGGGTAAAGAAAATGTATTTATATGTAATGGATTACTACTCTGCCCAAAAGAAGGAAAAATTTGAGTCATTTGGAGGAAAATGGATGCACCTTGAGACCATAATGTTAAGTGAAGTAAACCAGGCACTTAAACTTAAATATCACATAGTTTCTCTTGAGAAACTCAAAGTATAAATAAAGAACAAAATAGAAGATAGATAATAGGAAGTAGGAAGATCTTTTCTAAATGAGAAGGGCAGTGAGGGATAGAGGGAGAAGAGAGGAGAGATGTGGAAAAAGGAATTGAAGAAAACAAATGGAAGTAGAGCTTTCATAAGTGGGAAGGGGACCAAGAGTTAGAGGGAGCATGGATGGAGGGGAAGGGGATGAGAAAAAGAACAAAGATGTGTTCTGTCATGTACCACCTCCCCATGATAAACGTGATCACTCAGTACTGCGGAACATGCATTAATGAAAGAATAAATGTAATTGGTTTTTAAAAGGAAAAATATTATTGGAAAAAATAAAAAGTAAGTCACAGCTGGGGAGAAAAACGTTGTTGCAAATCATGAAATAAAGGACTTGTATGCAAAATATAGGAAGAATATTTACAGCTTTAATAAAAAGATAAAACCACCCATTAAAATAGCCTAAAGAGTAGAAGAGCACATCACACACATGTGTGCACACACACATATACACATATACACACATGAGGCAAATAACCACAAGAAAGATAGTCAGGATCAGTAATTGTTAGGAAAATGTTATTCAAACCAGGAGCCGTGACTGTCCTATCACTAGAATGGCTGAAACTAAACAGGTTGTACTTTCTGGGTGCTAGAACTCTGAGACACAGCTGAAACACTGATAGACTTAAAAATATTCTTAAATCCTGAAAATTTTATGCTAAATGGAAAAAGATCAAAAACTACTCACTATATGTAACATGTATGCAGTATTTGAGAAAATACGAAACCAATGTGCAGGGGTGATTGTAAATCAGGGTAACCTGGGACAAGGACAGGGAGGACAAGTTTTAGGGAAAACCAACAACCAAGGGCCAGAAACTTTCAACTTTGGTTGTATTCATTAGTTCCTGGCCATAGGGGGAGTTCCGTAGGTAAAGCCATACATCAAAACTCATTAAATTGTAGCACTTAAATATGTAGCTTACTATGTATCAATTATACCTGAAAAGTATAAGAAGTATGAAAATATAAGTATAAAGCATTCTTGAATTCATTAATTACTATTAGGACAAGTTTTGGAATGAGTAATGAGATTTTTGACTCTGGAATAACATTTCCAAGCAGTACACCTTTGAACAGGCTGTTCCAGTATAAAAGATAGCAGTGCCCATCAGTTTGGTAAACACTGAAAAAGTTTAACTGAGTAGAGGAATTCTTGGAATCACGAATGTGCTGCTCTGACTTCTGCACACAGATATGATCGTTACAAGCTTTTCCAAAACTGATTTCACCCAAGAGCCCCTTATCAAAGAGCACCTTGTGAGATTCGTGTTCTGTGGGGTCCACTTTGGGAAGCACAACTCCGCCACATGTGAGAGAGAAGATTCCTGTAGGATTGAACTGCATTCCTGTTCTATAATTCATCAGGTCACCTCTTGAATCCCCAAAGTTACACTCAGAGAAGAGTACAACGGTGGTGATCAGAGGTGGGAAGTGGGGAGGTGAGGAACCAGAATCTGTTGGTCAAACAGAATGAAATTTCAGTTAGGGGAACACATTTTTGAGATCCACTGTACAGAGTGGTAACTACAGTTAATAATATATAGTGTACTGTATATTTTAAAACCATGAAAAGAGTAAATTTCAAATGCTTTCACCACAAAAAATAACCATGGGAGATACAAAAATGTTAGCCTGATTTAATGATTCTCCAAGTATACATATATCAAAATATCATGTTGCACTGCATTAATATATATATATATAACTAAAGTAAATTTTAAAACTAAGGAATTTCAAGTTATATTTTATATTCATTTAACTTTTTAATTTTACCAGTATATGAATCTAGATGTGTATGAAAGAATCTGCTATATCCTGTGGGTGCATCATATGTTGAATTGTAGTTCTATATTTTCTTTGTGGTACCGGGAACCAAACTCAGGACTTTCCTCTTGCTAGGCAGCTGCTTATGCCGCTGAGCTACATCCCTGGCCTGAACTGTAGTTCTAAATCAGAATATTTCATATCTGACATTCACCCTGAAGGAGTGGTTCTTATTTCCCATCCCACCACTGACTATTTTGGAGTCCCCAGTGTTGAATCTTGCTCCTTCCCTTCCCTCTTCATCTACATAATTTAATCCAAAAGCTATTAGGTTGGGCCACACAACATAGGCAGTCATGCAGAGATTTGGAAGGGGAACCTCAGTAATTGACAAAGTCAATAAATGGAAAATCGCTACCACATGTCCTCCATAGAATATAATGAGGAGCACAGAGTTTCACCTCTGTGTTGTTCCTACCTCAGATGCATGATCTAAATCTAACCATGAGGAGAACCAGGTGAACCCAACCTCAGGGGTGCTTTATAAAATAACTGGCTGCAATCAGCAAGTGTCAAATCATAAAAGGAGGAAGCAAGAAGGACCATTTCCAAACTGCAGAACATTAAAGTGACATGACAGTTGAATGCTGGTCTGTAAAGGATATTATGGAGACAACGGCTAAGCTTTGCAATTTTTCATTTTTTATGCTTTCTTTGTGGTTTTATTGAAAAGTGTCCTAATTTGTAGGAAATACATACTAAATATTTAAGAGCATCATGTCAGGAAATTATTCTCAAATAGTTCAGATTTTAAGAAGTTCTTTATACTATATATGTAGATTTTCTGGTGAGTTGAGATTGTTTCAAATTTTCTGGAAAGTTGAGATTGTTTCACATTTTCTTTTCAATGAAAGGCATACCCCTAGAGTAAGTTAGAAAATATATATTTTTAGACACATATGTTTAAATATACATATAATATCATAGGGAAATATGAACAGATTTTTAGGCCTTACCTTCAAAGGCCCTGATTCAGTAAATTTTTACATACTTTAACTGTTCATTGTTTCTAAAACTTCCAGGTAATGCAGAGATATAGTTTGAAGGACCAACTAGAAATTACTTCATATATCCACCCACTTTGTAGAAGAGAAAATCAAAACCCATTTCTTTGTGTCAGGTCATATGATTCCATACTGATAGAGCTGATGTGTTGTGGACACCCAAATTTTGTGAAGTATTAACACATGTTGTCTAAAAAAACTGCCAAAGAAATAAATAAAATATTATTACCATTTTACAGAAAAGGGAACTGAGGTATATAAGAAGAAATTTTGCTATCTAAATAGTGACAGAAGCAGAACTTGAATCCAGGTCTATTTGATTCCAAGCATGAGCTCCTCCTATTCCACCATGGTATATCTAATAGTGGATGGCCACACATAGTTTTGAATTAGAGTGGGGAACGGTGTCTGAAATGTGTGTTCATAGATGATTCTTTTCAGTGACATTTCCAGGCATAGCAAAAGGGTGACAATTTAATTCAAATATTCCAAATAATGGTTTGTCCCTGCTCTTTTGTATTGCCAAGCAAATATTATGGTTTGTGTCTGGATGTCCCCCCAAAGCCTCATGCAGTCTTGAGGTGGGCTTCTAGAGTTTTTGATTGACTCATGGTCCAATGTTGGAATTATGGATGTGAGTGCTACACTTGCCCTGGAGCTGATAGTTTGCATACAATGTAAGGGAGGGAAACAGCCTGCTTGCCACTGCTCCTCCCTTTTGCTCTTGTTGCTTTTGCTATCTTCCACTGCCATGAACGGCTGCCCTCTGCCATGTGCCACTCTGCCTTGGAGCCAACTGAGTATGGACTGAAACCTCCACAGACTGTGAAGTAAATAAACCTTTCCTTCCTTAATTCTGGGTGTCAGTTATTTTGTCTCAGCAATGAGAGAAAAGTAACCAAGACAGCGAATATTAGCATCCCAGTATTAAATGCTAAAGAATATTACCTGACTTATCTAAGTCTTTAATTCTACTGAAGATGTAGAATGTTATATTGTCTTTTAAAAGTAATGACTGCCATATTTAGTTAGAAAAATTGATAGAAATATAGAAACAGAAGCAGAAAATCTATATAATAAGGAATATACTCATAAAAGCAGCTTAGCTGACAAATAATCCTCAGCTGAAGAACCATCATTAGTTGCTGAATGCATTTGAAGTTAGGTCATGGAACATCTGTGTTCCTGCAGCAAACTCTCTAACACAAAAAACAGAATTGAGACTATAAAAATACAACCAAGCTAGTGCCATATAGATATAGAAAACTAACCAGTGAATGTAATTAGATCATTACACTGAGTTTATTTCAATCTATTGCCTCTCTACCTAGGATTCTGTCTCTTGCTCTGCCCCTGGGCCCATATGTGTCCATGAATAAAGTGCAATCATTAAAAGACTGGTTTATCTTTATCTCAACTCTCCTACATTCTCTAAAACCTAAGTGAAGAGCCAGCACCAGATGTGTGATGATCAGTTCAGGGTTATGAAGTACAGGGCTGTTCAGTATTGATAAAAAGACAATTGATGATAGTTTCCACATTTTTCAATGCTAAACACATTGCTCTTAATATTACTTGGTAGTGCATGTACCAAATATCTGTTAGTATGAAGGGCCATAATGTAATTCCCTGTAACAACTAGTACAGCTTCCAGTCAAATATCAAAAAAAAACAAAGACCTTAAACAATTTTATATAATACAGTAGAATTGTACTCAGGAATATAAAGGAAATAACTGCCAGATTAATTAGCCAACCACTCTTAATCCCAATCTTTTGAAAAGTGTCAGAGCATGAACAAAATGAAAATAAATCTTTTGGCGGAACATAACATACAGCATCTTGAGGCAAACCACCATTTGAGCCCTTTTTTGCAAGCCTTTTGCTTTACTGTCTGCCCTTTTAGCAGCATTCTGATCTTCAAAATACAGGCCAGATTCTTCCAATAGTCTTGCCTTACAGAATTCCAGGGCTTTTTTAGAGGGCATTTCCAAACTTTTCCAGACTTCTCATGTGAACCAGTTCCAAAGGCTTTGAAGCCTTCTGGTCAAGTGGTCACAGAAATAACTTTACTCAGGACCAAAATCAGTGCCGGGGATATAGCTCAGTGGCACAGGCACCTGCCTGGCAAGTGCAAGGTCCTGAGTTCGATTCCCAGTACCAAAACAACAACAACTAAAGGTAAAAGGACCAAAATCAGTCTGAGCCACTTTCTGTGACATAATGCAACCTAAAAAAGAAGTTTAGTGGCTCATACTTACAGTCCGTGTTTAGCTGGATTCATGGCAGAAAAGGGCACTGCAGAGTGATAGCAGAGAAAAACCTGCTTTCAGCATGGCTGCTAGTGAGCAGACAGAAGAGAGAGGAGCAGGGGAGAGATATGTGTACCCTTCCAAGCACACTCCCAGGGACCTGCTTCTTTAGAGCAGCCCCTACCTCCTAACAGCTAGCCAGCTAGATCATGCTCCATGGTTCGGTCATCTTCCAAAATCCCTGCCTATGAGTGTATGAGGACTTTGGGGGAACATTCTTGATGTAAATCATAACAGTATATAAAACACAAAAAGTAGGTACCTATAAGGAGGGGGTAGAAATAGGATAGATGGGTGCAAAAATGAGTTCTCATCTGATAGGAGTTGGAAGTGGGCGTTTTTCATGTTTTAAGTAATGGCAATCATAAAATTGATTTTTAGTCCTTTAATAGGAAAAAGTTTATATATATTATTTTCCTGCTTTTCTACTGGGTTCTCAGTTGTTACTGAGCTTGACCTTTTTTTTTTTTAAATAGCCTTTTGTATAAAATAAGATTTTTTTTCTCAGATTCCTAATTGTCTTTAAATTTTTTTAGAAATATTTTCCAAGTAATAGATTCTGAGTTGATTGTGTTTGATTTCATTGCCTTGTTGTGTGTTGCATGTGTGTGTAGCTTTGGTGATTTGTGTCATTTTTTGGACCGGAATTTCTCATCCTGATAACAACCAAAAACAAAAGAAAATAAAACAAATTATCTTTTATTTTAGTGTTTTACACTGTTTTATTTTCAATATTTAAATATTTCATCCATCTGATACTGTTTTGAGACATAGTATTGGGTAAAATTTCAACTGCATTTTTCTTCTTGTGGGAATTTCTTTATAGAAATATCTTTTTCAGAAATCTCCTTATAACTCACTTTACAACTAATTTAAAATGGTGTCTTCAAAACGCACCACATTCTTGTATGTATCTGCTTTTATTTTGGAAATTTCATTGATCTTCATATTCATGACATAACATATATTTTAATTACTGCAACTTCAGAATACAGTTTAATGTCAATAAAAGTTATATTCATTTTATTGCTATTACTTCTTAAAGCTTTTTCTGGATACCTTTGTTTTATGTGACATGCAGAATCAGTGTATCTTCTTCCAAATAAAGTTATCTTAATATTTTAATTGAAATTATACTTACCCCTTAAAAACACAAAAAGCATTCCATTTAGTCTTCTTTCATCATTTAAAATGTTTTCTTTATTTAAAACCTGCATATTTCCTCTTACAATCTTTTCCCCATCTTTCTTTTCTTTTCTTTCTTTCTTTCTTTCTTTCTTTCTTTCTTTCTTTCTTTCTTTCTTTCTTTTTTCTTGTCTTTTTGAATCAGGGTCTCGTTATGCAGTTCAGACTGGCCTTGAGCTCACTTTGTAGCACAGGCTGGTCTCAAACTTGCAACGATCCTCCTGCCTCAGCCTCCTGAGTGCTGGGATTACAGGCGTGTGCCACCATCTCTGGCAAATTCCCCCACCTTTCATGTTGCTAATGTAGCTGTCTATTTTATTGAAAACAATGAACAATATTATTTTACTCTGGGTCAGGACAGTCCGTATCAGTCATATTCAACCTACAATGATAGTATAATGGCTTTTCAGCCTGAATAGTCAATAGCTTTTATTTATCTTCTGTGCATTCTGATAGTGTATTCTGTATGAAATACCTCTGTTCTCATGATTTTTCAGTATCTTATTTTGAACAATCATATTAATTCTATTATCAAGTGTATATTTAATCCATATACCCACTATGTATGTGAATCCAACATTTTGTTTCTAAACTAATTTTCAGTAACTTCTTTAAAAATTCTTTCCTTCTTTGAACTTCTCAAATATCTGTCTTGGTATATGAACGTTAAGGAAAGTGTAACTTTTTAAATTGAGGCTGGCAAAAGGATGAACTGTGTGTTCTTGGTACTCACAAATTAACACACATAGAAAAGCAGCAGAGAAAGGAAACAGAAGCCACACAGCTCTCAAGCTGGCTGCAGAGGGGGCAGCGTGAAAATGCCCTCAAGGACAGGACAGAGGCTTGAACAGGAGAGGGCTGAGTTATTTTAAGATAATCTTCTCCAATTATAAAAAATAACATAATTGTGAAAGCTATACATTTTATATTTCCCTTTGTCATGATAGGTACTTAGGAAATACTATAGCTTTCAGTTGCCTGCTTTCAGTTATATAGAAAGTAATGCACCTTTACTTTTCTGTTAAAGCCCCAGACTTTATTCGATGTCCTCTTTTCTACTTAGTTCAATTTAATTTATCGCATATTTCATCTTCCCAGATTCTAAATACCTTTATGCCAATATATCTCATGTTAAATAATAATTGACATGAAGTAATAATAAAGAACCATAAAATGTAAAGCACATATTTAGACAGAGGCTGCCCATCACCTCTAAAAGAGTCAGAAAAGCTAAGAGAGGAATAACAAGAGTTTGTTCAAGAGAGGCTGAAGGTGAATGCCAGCATTTATCTGAGAAGGAAGACAGACTCAAGGGGCCACCCTTGCATAAAGTGCTGCTTGAAAGTGCTTCAGGGATGCTGAGATTTTTAAAGAATGTACTGGAATAACATCTCTAAACTTTTTGCTATGTGAATCATGGTTTGTCTATATGACTGAGTTTAAGTCCAGCACAGGGTTTGGTAAAGATTGATTAGCTAATAGGTTAATTCTACAAGGTCATTAAGCTGTTCCCCTGGGGGAAATATGCAGTCTAGGAGATGTATTCTTTTTTGTCAGACCTTTATAGTGCCATTTAATCCAGCTGTTCCGCCATGAAGCCATTTAAAGTGCTTTCTACCACTCAGAAGGAAATTCTAGATAATATAGTTAATCGGTACTAATGACATGTCCAGCATCACAGGGGATCTAGGTGGAGATAGAAAGTGTAAAGGGTCACACCTAGGTGTGCATGAGTTCCATCATGCCACCGAGAAGCAGCTCCGAGGGAAGATTACTCCATGAATAATGAGTCTAAGAATCATCACTCAGGCAGACCTAAGGTGACCAATGAAAAAGGGAATGAGCAAAAGGAGAGAATGAGTCTGTGCTTGGTTACAAGGTGATTCATTGATCTATGCCTTCAGAATTCTTGCTATTTAACAGCTTACATCACATTTACTATTGTCTTATCACCAGGCTCTTCTACTTTCTTTCTTTTTTATTTTTAAATTTAAAAAATGAATATATATTAACACACATACATTTAGAAAATAACACCAAAACAATAGAAACAATACAGAATTTCAGACAAGGTGATAGGAAATTAACAATGGTTGTCGTATT
>NW_004955474.1:5563685-5567080 GCF_000276665.1 Chinchilla lanigera | reverse complement strand
TTGTTTTTGGCAGTACCATATTGATTTTATCACAGTAGCTTTGTAGTATGATTTCAAGTCAGGGATTGTGACACCACCTGCCTTGTCTTTGTTGCCCAGAATTGCTTTTGCTAATATGGGTCTCTTCTGGTTTCACAGGAATTTTAGGAAGGTTTTTTCTAGATCTGTGAGTAGTCTAGTGGTATTTTAATTGGAATTGCATTGACTTTGTACAACAATTTTGGGAGTATGGCCATTTTCACAATGTTGGTTCTTCCTATTCATGAGAAAGGAATATCTTTCCATTTTCTGAGATTGTCTTTGATATCTTTTTCAGAGCACTGTAGTTTTCACTGTACAGATCTTTTACTTCTTTTGTTAGATTGATTCTTAAATATTTTAATGTTTTGGATGCTATTGTGAAAGGTATGGATTCCTTAGTTTGTTTCTCAGTGTGTTTGTTGTTTGTGTATAGGAATGCTATTGATTTGTGAGTGTTGACTTTGTATCCAGTTATGCTACTGAATTTGTTGATTAATTCCTAGGAGTCTTCTGGTGGATTCCTTGAAGTCTTCCATGTAGAGTGTTGTGTCATCTGCAAATAATGATAATTTCAATTCTTTCTTTCCTATTCTTATTCCTTTCATACCTCTCTCTTGTCTAATTGCTCTGGGTAATGGTTCCAGAACTATGTGGAATAGGAGTGGTGGCAGCAGACAACCTTGTCTTGTTCCTGATATTAAAGTGAAAGCTTTTAGCTTTTGTCCATTTAGTATGATGTTAGCTAATGGATTGTCACAGATGGCTTTGATCAGATTCAGGTAAGGACCATCGATTCCTATTTTCTATAGGATCTTTATCATGAGTGAGTGTTGGAGTTTGTCAAAAGCCTTTTCTGTATCTATTGAGATGATTATGTGATTTTTGTCTTTGGCTCTGTTGATATGGTGTATTACATTGATTGATTTGTGTATACTGAATCATCCCTGCATCCCTGGAATGAATCCCACTTGGTCATGTTGTATTATTTTGGTGATAATTTGCTGAATTCTGTTTGCTAGTATTTTACTGAGGATCTTTGCATCTGTGTTCATTCAAGAAATTGGCCTGTAGTTCTCTTTTTTGGTTGGGTCCTTCTCTAGTTTTGGAATCAATATAACACTTGCTTCAAGAAATGGGTTAGGGAGAATTCCTTCCTTTAAAATTTCATTATGGTATTTGAGGAGTGTTGGCACTAAATCTCTGAATGTCTTCTTGAATTCTGCTGTGAGCCCATCAGGACCTGGGCTTTTATTTGTTGGTAGGTTTCTAATCATGTTTGCAATTTCCATAATTGACGCTGGGTTTTTCAAGATTTTTATATCTTCTTGATTCAGCTTTGGTAATTCATACTTATCTAGGAATCTGTCCATTTCTTCTGTCTTTTTCATCCTGCAGGAGTAAAGATTTTCAACCTACATGTTGATGATCTGCATTTCTATAGGATTTGTAATGATTTCACCTTTTTAATTCCTTATTGCATGAATTTGAGTCTTTTCTTGCCTTTTTTGATAAGGTTGGCTACAGGTTTATTGATTTTTATTTATTCTCTCAAAGAACAAACTCTTTGATTCATTAATTTTCTGTAGTGTTTTCTTCATCTCAACTGCATTAATTTCTGCCCTGATCTTTATAATTTCCTCCCTTCTTTGGGCTTTGGGCTTGACTTGTTATTTTTCAAAAAGTGTGAGGTGCGCATTAGGCTATTTATTTGTTCTTCTTCTGTTTTCCTGAGTGTGAGTTCACTGCTATAAACTTTCCTCCAAGGACTGCTTTCAGTGCTTCCCACAGATTCCAGTAAGTTGCATTACCATTGTCATTTGCTTGTTAATATTGTTTAATTTCTTCTGTGACCTATCATTGTTAAGGAGGCTATTATTTAATTTCTATGTGTGTATGGAGTTCTTGTGGTACCTTTTGTCATTAATTTCCAATTTTATTGCATTCTGGTCACATAATATGCATGGCATAATTTGAATTCCTTTGCATTTAGTTAAGCTTGTTCTATGAGCTAGTGTGTCGTCTATTTTAAGGAAAGTCACGTGTGCAGCTGAGAAGAATGTGTATTCTGATGTTGTGGGGTGGAGCACTCTGTAAACATCTGTTAAGTCCATTTGTTCACAATTTTTGTTCCATTCTGTTATTTCTTTGCTGATTTTTTATTGCATTTACCTATTTCTTTGGGTCAGTGGGTTGCTAAGATTTCCCATTACAATAGTGTTGTTAGTTATTTGTTTTTTCATGTCTATTAAGATTTGTCTTATATAGTTGGGTGCTCCCATGTTTGGTGTCTACATATTTTTGATTGTTATCTCTTTGTCTTGAATTTTTACCCTAACAAGTATATAGTGACCGTCTTCATCTCTTTTGATCATTTTTAGTTTCAAGTTTGCATTGTCTGCAAATAGAATAGTTACCCTTGCTTTTTTCTGGGTTCCTGTCATATGGAGGATTGTTTTCCATTCTTTGACCTGCAGTGTATGAATTTCCTTTGAGTTAAAGTGTTTCCTGTATACAGTATATTGTTGGATTTTGTTTCTTGATCTGCTGTACCAGTCTGCTTCTTTTGATTGGTGAATTGAGGCCATTTACATTAAGGGTTATAACTGAAATGTGATGGCTTATCTTTGTCATGTTATTTACCTGTTGTTGGTTTCCTACTTTTACTCTCTGTTTAATTGATTGCTCTATGAGGTGTTTCATTTGTATTGTTGTTCTTGAAATTGTGATCATTTCTATCTCTTTCTAGAATATCTTTTAGTACTCTTTGTAGGGTTGGTTGGGTGCTTGTGAAGTTCTTCAGTTGTTCTTTGCTGTGGAAATATTTTATTTCTCTGGTAAATTTGAAAAATAGTTTTGCAGGATACATCAATCTGAGTTGGAGATTGTTTAGTTTTGGAACCTAGAATACTTCACTCCAAGCTTTTCTTAATTTGGTGGTTTGTGTTGTGAAATCTGCCATGATTCCTTATAGGTGATCTGTTTCTTTTCTCTAACAACTTTTAATATTCTCTTCTTTTGCTCGCTATCTGGGATCTTGATTATGATATGTCTGGATGTAGTTTTATTTTGGTTATGGCTAGTTGGGTTTCTGTATGCCTCACTTACCTGTATGTGAGATTGTTTTTCCATGCTTGGGAAATTTTCTGCTATTACTTCTGAAAATATTCTTTTTATGTCATTTGTGTTGACTCCTACTGCTTCATTGACACCTCTTAATCTTATGTTGTTTCTGTTTCCATCATTTTGCAGTTGTTGAATTCATATTTCATGTTTCTTTGTTATTTTTAAGAGAACTTTCCTTTCACAATCATTGGCTGCAATGCTGTTGTCAAGATCTGAAAGTCTATCTTCAGCTTCATCAAGCAGTTTTGCCA